>NW_024387392.1:0-51305 GCF_900408965.1 Simochromis diagramma
GTGACACCATCTATATTCAAGATGTTTTAAAGAAAAGAACAATAGAAGCTGAACAAACCTACAAAAAGTATAAGAATAAACTGATAATAATTATAAGAAGCAGAAAAAGAAATTACTACAGTGAACTTTTAGATGAAAATAAAAACAATGTGAAAAACATGTGGACATCAATAGGTCTGTCTAGTGCAGACCTATTGCTGGCACAGCCAAGACAATTCAATTGCCGCTAGCACAGCATTGGGCACCAGGCAGAACTCGTTGTGTGATCTCGTGCACGAGGGAAAGAACCGTGACGAGCATACCATATTTCTAAGATTTTCAGGGCCGAGTACAATAACCTCAGTTTCATCTGAATTAATAAGCAAAAAGTTAGTGGCCATCCAGGTCTTTATGTCTTTAAGACATTCCTGCAGTTTAACTAATTGGTGTGTGTTATCTGGCTTCATAGATAGATAGAGCTGGGTGTCATCTGCATAGCAGTGAAAATGTATGCTATGTCTTCTAATGATGCTGCCTAGGAGAAGCATGTATAGTGTAAACAGAATTGGTCCTAGCACTGAACCCTGTGGAACACCATAATTGACCTGTGTGAAGAGGACTCTCCATTTACATGTACAAATTGGAGTCTATTAGATAGATATGATACAAACCACTGCAGCACAGTACCTGTAATACCTACAGCATGTTCTAATCGCTCTAATAGGATATTATGGTCGACAGGATCGAATGCTGCACTAAGGTCTAGCAGGACAAGCACAGAGATGAGTCCACTGTCAGAGGCCATAAGAAGATCATTTGTAACCTTCACTAAAGCTGTTTCTGTGCTGTGATGAGCTCTGAAACCTGACTGAAACTCTTCAAATAAACCACTCCTCTGCAGATGATCTGTTAGCTGTTTGACAACTACTCTTTCAAGGATTTTTGATATGAAAGGAATGTTGGAGATTGGCCTATAATTAGCTAAGACTGCTGGGTCTAGAGATGTTTTTTTAAGCAAAGGTTTAACTACAGCCACCTTGAAGGCCTATGGTACATAGCCGATTATTAGAGTTAGGTTGATCATATTTAAGATTGAAGCATTAAATGATGGCAGGACTTCTTTGAGCAGTTTTGTAGGAATGGGGTCTAAAAGACACTCCTGTTATTAAGTCCAGTTCAGTCTCTCCAAAAGTTGATTCTGTTCATCTGGACGTAGTGTTTTCTGGGAGAAACGTTTCGTCACTCATCCAAGTGACTTCTTTAGTCTCAGCTGACTGCAGGTTTCCCCAACATTATAAACAGTACATTTGCATAATGACTGATACCAGCCCACTGAAGGAACAATGGGCTGGGAGGTCAGTTCCTTAATCATAATTATGCAAATTCTCATGACCATTGATCAACAACCACTGGCCAAAACCCACTGATCAAAGACCACTGATCAATGGCCATGAGTACCATTCACAGAGAGTTGGGGAATGGCTGCAATCACAGCATTGTAAGATGGTGACAGATGTACCCTTAGGCCCCCTCCTCGGTTCAGAGATGGTCTTTCCCTTTTCACGTAAATGGCCTCCTTGACTCCGCGCTCAAACCAGCGTTCCTCCCTGTCCAGGATGTTACATCCTCATCACTGAAAGAGTGTCCACTGGCCTGTAGGTGTAAATAGACTGCAGAGTCCTGACCTGACGAGGTAGCTCTTCTGTGTTGTGCCATCCGCTTCGCCAGAGGTTGTTTGGTTTCCCCGATGTATAAATCCTGGCAATCCTCCTGCACTTAACTCTGTTTGTGTCGGAGGATCCAATCCTTGGGGTGGACCAATTTTTGGCGCAGCGTGTTTTGGGGTTTAAAAGCCACAGAGACCCGGTGTTTCGAAAAAAATGCGTCTCAACTGTTCCGATACTCCTGACACATATGGGATCACTACAGGTTTTCGCCTGGGCAGCGGTTGTCCTTCTCTCCTGGATCGGCTGGAGGTTTCTTTAGGTGCCTTCCCAGCTTTGACAAATGTCCAGCTGGGATAACCACATTTACTCAGGGCCTTCTTGATGTGCTGTTGCAGTGGATGATGAGAGTCAAACCTTAGATACTGATCCGTATGTGTAGATTTACGGTACATGTCAGCTTTTAAATGTCACCCATTACTGATGGAAATCTCACAGTCTAAGAAGGCTAACCTGCCACTTTTCATATCCTCCCTGGTGAATTTGATGTGTCGGTCCACCGAGTTAATGTGATCCGTGAAATGTAGTACGTCCTGAGATTTGATTTTCACCCAGGTGTCATCCACATATAATAATAATAATGGATTGGATTTATATAGCGCTTTTCAAGGCACCCAAAGCGCTTTACAATGCCACTATTCATTCACACACTGGTGGAGGCAGCTACGGTTGTAGCCACAGCTGCCCTGGGGCAGGCTGACAGAAGCAAGGCTGCCATATCGCGCCATCGGCCCCTCTGGCCAACACCAGTAGGCGGTAGGGTAAAGTGTCTTGCCCAAGGACACAACGACCAGGACAGAGAGCCCGGGGATCGAACCGGCGACCTTCCGGTTACAGATACGCTTCCCAACCCCCTGAGCCACGGTCGCCCTAACCAATGGCCCTAACCAATATCTGAACCAATGGCTTGGTGGTGTTTCAGGGTAGGATAACAAAGCCCTCTTTTCCACTTCTTCCATGTAGAAATTGGCCACGATGGGTGAAACTGGGGAGCCCATGGCACACCCATGTTTCTGCCTGTAGAACTGACCCTTGTATGTGAAGTAGGTCGAATGAAGACACAGTTCCAAAAGCAAACACACTTGGTCGATGCTGAGAGTGGTCCTGTTGCTCAGGTTGGTGTCATCCTGTAATCTCTTACGGACTACCTCCAATGCTTCCGTGACTGGGATGCAAGTGAAGAGAGATGCAACGTCGTACGAGACCATGGTTTCATCTGCCTCCATAATGACATTTCTCACCTTCTCAACAAAATCCAGGGTGTTCTGGATGTGGTGTTCAGAGCTACCCACCAGTGGGTTGAGGAGCAAAGCAAGGGCGTAGATTTGGCATGGACGGAAGAAACATGTCCCCACCAATATCCAGCGATTATTGAATTGTCCCCACCAGTAATTTGATCTCTTCAAGTAAAGAAAAACAAAACCGATAGAAAGAAAAAAAAAAGATCTGTCGATGTCTCATTCACCCAGCGGTGCAGAAAGAGTTAAATTACGTTCTCTACTGGAGTCCTACATCATGGGGAGCTCTGTTTAGTTTTAGCAGCAGCAATCCTGCACTGCGAGGACCTGCAAGGAGGAGAGGAGGATCGCAGCAAAAAGAACCTGGATATAAGAAAATATTTTTCAAAGAAGTCACTTAAAGTCAGTGTTGGGACCAGAGATATGCAGTAACGCGTTACTGTAATCTGATTACTTTTTTCAAGTAACGAGTAAAGTAAGGGATTACTATTGCAAAAACGGTAATTAGATTACCGTTACTTTCCCGTAGGAACGCTGCGTTACTAAAACCGTGATTTTTTGCGAGAATGTCTCATGACAATGACGTTAGCAAGTGCAACGTTTGTGACAACAGCTGTGTGCAGATCAACAATGGATCACATATCGATTGTGGGAGAGAGTATGAGCGTGCAGCGTTTAAAGTGTGGAAGTACTGACCTTACTTTGAGTTTGATTCCCTAAAAAGTGACAAAAACATTAGCGTCCATCGTGCGTGGGAAGAAAACTTCTTTTTACAGCAAAAAAACCCCTAAACTTCCAAGCAAGCACAGAGTGCGGAACGATGTAATGGGAAATTCACAGAGAAACTCGCGGATTCTTCAACTGACTGCGGCACACCTGCACCAGGGTAAATTTCCGCCTACCGCAGTCCTGCTTTACAGGTGAAAATAGAGCAACAGGACCGCTGAGTCTTTGACTTTATTTATTTTCTGCTGTGTTTTACTTCCATCTATTTGAAAGAGTGAGTGTAAACACAAAAAATATTTTATGTGCTGGAATGTGTAGAAAATAGGTTTAAATGTTAAACTAATTTATTCAAGTCAGAGAATGTTGCATATAATTACATTTTTGCTTGATGCATAAAGTTAAAAGATTAAAACTGATAAAACAAGTTTAAAAAGAGACTTTTCCATTTGATTACATTTTGTATGATGGATTATGTAGAAAAAGTAGAATTGGGCTGAAAGATCTATCGCTTTATCACCTCTTCAGGTTGTAAATCGTGTTTTTAAAAAGTAACTAAGTAACTGGGTAATTAATTACTTTTGAAAATAAGTAATCAGTAAAGTAACGGGATTACTTTTTTGGGGAAGTAATCAGTAATTAGTTACTGATTACTTTTTTCAAGTAACTTGACCAACACTGATGGGGATATGTGGGGTTGGGGGCGGAGGGAAGAAGTACAGTTTCACCAATCAGAATGCAAAGATCGAGACCGAGAGGTTTCATTCCCCACTGTCCTTTAACCACCATGCTAGATACACATCCACAGAGCACAGACTCATGTTAGTGTGAAGCTGATGAGCTTCTCACTGTAGTGTGTTTGTCTAATAATAGTGTTCATGCTGTGAGAACATGTTTGCTTTGAGCTCTGTGGTGAAGACTGTCAGTGTGCATTTCTCAGAAACTCCAGTTGTTTCTGGTCACTCGGTGTTTCACAGCAGAGGTGTTAGGATGGAAAAACTGTGAAAAGATACTGCGGTTTATAAAAAGGCAACACTTAATATTATCAAAAAGCCACATAAAAGTAAATAATAAAGTGTAATAATATCACAGCACTGTTACAGTAATTTTAATGTGTTTATTCCACAGAGACTGATTCAGCTGTGATCTACTCAGCAGTGAGAACTGAAGACGTCAGTTATGGGCAAACAACCATCAGAACAAGGAGGCCCAGGTACAGCTGCTCTTTATCTTTGACTGTGGACAGAGAGAAGCTAGCTGCTCACACTGTTTACAGCCATCATGCTAAGCTAACCTAACCACACCATTACTCAAGCTCAGACCTGTGGAGGATAAGACACATCAAACTGTATATGGGAGCAGCAGAACGGGGAGACACTTAGATCATTTATAGAAAATCCAAAATTCCAAAATAAAAGGCTAAGTGCAGGAAAAACTCTGAAACACTCCTGATGTGATTTCAAAATGGAACAAAACTGAAAGGAAAACACAACTGATTTTTTAAATGTGTTTAAAATTAACATCTTTTTTTAAATTAAAAAATAAAAAGAGAAATAAGAGAAATAAAGTCATAAGATTTGAACTAAAAAATATTAACTGCTGTGAGTGAGCAAGATGTCAAACAAGACAAATATCAGAATATTTGAATATTTGGGTGAAGTCCCAGTTATCAGCAGACCATCCAGGTTCACAGTGCACTACATGTAGCCATACTTTAGTATGAACACACTTCTGCACTCAGTTTAACAAGTCTACGTAGAAACATAGATCACTTCATTCAGAGCATCTGATTTCTGTCGTCAATGATTTACAAGCTGTTAACAAATGAAAGAACAAGAGAAGAAAATCTTTGAAGAAACCTCAGATGATGATGATGTAGAAACCATTCATTTGTGCCTCATGTGATGAAGGATGTGTTATAATTTATGAAAGAGGATGACAGAGGTCAGAGGGAGGGAAACATGAGCTTTATTAGCTGGAAGTCAAAATTCAAACTCAGTCAGTGAAACCAGGAAGAGCGAGACATAACTGAAGTAAAACAGGGAACAGAGACGAGGCGGAGGGAGGACAGACAGGGAACACAGAGGGAACTAATGACAATCTCAAAGTAAGAACTGAGGCTGAGAGAAAGAAACACTAAACCCACACTAGAAGAAACCACATGTACAAAGTTAAAGATCAGCACAGATCTGTGGGCTCCAGGTTTGAAGAAGCAGTTAAGGTGTGAGCAGTGTGGAAGCTCTGTAATTTGTATCTGAGCTGGTTCCCAGTAAAGTCTGAACTGGGACTGTGTGTGATGCAGAGAGGTGGAGATTGGAGGTCTTGATTGAACTACAAAGCTTGTAATCATGTTTCCTGTTGTTTGAACTGTGTGTGTTTGTGTTCAGACTTTAAACCAGAGCCAGACGTCGTCTACTCTTCACTGAAGTAGTCCACCAGTCCAACCACTGACATCCAGCTGCTTGTCTCTAACTGGTCCCCCCAGCACCTCGGACCAGAGGACATCCACATGTTACAGATGTTTTGTCTTTTTATCACTGAATTAGACTCTGATGACCCAGAACTACTTACTGGAAGTCAGTTCATTGACTTGATGTTTGTTGGCTTTTGTTCCCACAGCAGTTTCTCTGCAGGATTAATAAACTACAAATACAAAATTTAACTTGTTCCTGTTTGGTTGTGGCTAAATGACACACACCTCTCTTCACTGATGAAAACAAAGAATAAATACTAAACCACCTCAACCTAAAAACAGCCAGAGAATCATTCAGTGTCTTTAAACCACACAGAGAAGCTTCAGTGCAGGATGTTTGTGTTTGTGACTGAAACTTTTAGAACTTTAAAGTTCTAGAAAAGCTTATAAGTGAACAACTGAAATACAAAATTTCAGTTCTTTCCCAACATCAGTCGGGATTCAGAAAAAAATCACAGCACAATACCTGCTGCTATTAATGTGTTTAATGTTATTTTTTATTCAATGGACTGCAAAAAATATGTGCTGCTCTTTTTCTTGACTTCTCAAAGGCGTTTGAAACAGTTGACCATGTCATTTCAGTAAATAGACTAAACAGTATTGGTCTATTTCTAAACGCTATAAGTTGGTTATCAAATTACTTGTCAGCAAGAACACAGTGTGTCCATGCTACTGGGTCTTCTTCCTCTTTTCTCCCAGTGTACAAAGGAGTTCCACAGGGCCATTGCTCTTTTCTCTTTACATAATGTCGTGGAATTTTTCTGATGAATAAAATCTGCAACACGAAAGAGCTGTGGTCAAGCTATTTATTACTGCATGCAGGAGAGCAAAAATTCACAACAAAGCATCACAGGTCTAAGTTATGAGCGCTGTCCCCTTGGGGCATCTCAGTTCCTTTTTTAAACCCTCACACACAGCTCTCCGCATCTTCCCAGTTACAATAGATTTCTGTCTCACGGGTTGTTAGACGGCAGAGAGCAACTCCCACTATCTTTTCCCAGAAGCTGGTCCTCTTGGGAGTCTTGTCCATCTAACAGTTAGCAGATAACACAGAGAAACATTGTTAAGCAAAGTTAAGCAGTTTTCACATGGTCAGGTTGACACTAGGGATGGGTATCGTTTAGGTTTTATCTGATACCGGTGCCAAACCGGTACTTTTGTAATGGTGCCGGTGCTCAAACTGGTGCTCAAACAATGGAAAAAACACAAATTCTATCCAAACACCTCTCATGTTTAGCTGTTTCCCACTTTTTCTTTGGTCATTTTAGCCTTTTTGGCCAGGGTGAAGGGAGTATCTGCCATCAAACAAGAAGACAGCCGCATGTAGCTATGATGATGTTTGCTAGTTCACCTTACATGCATTAATGTAATAACGTGGTTAGCCTACTCAACGTAAATTACACACGAACAACATTAAGCTACTCACGCAGAGAAGAACGGCTGCTGCGGCCGTCATCATCCTCATCATTTCTGCTACACTGGCAGGGCTAGGGGCCAGGACTCTCCTCTTCTGGTTCTTGGGGGATGTTGCTAACTCCGGGTAAGATAACAGGCAACCCACCCGCAGTAGATGTGCCCAGTGTGAGGTCTCGCTGCAAGCTATCAAATACGACGCATTTCTCGGCTTTTAACAAAATGCTATACGTCACCAGGTGTTTCATCAGATTCAAGGTGTTACCTCCTTTGCACAGTATCAGCTTAAAGCACTTGTTGCAGGCCGCATCTTTTGCTGTGAAGTACAGCCAGACTTTTGACCGCTTTGCCTTGGGCATTTTTAATCTGTAGCTCTGCTCTAAAAGAACGTACATACCTGGGCCCGCCTACTGTCCTTGGAAAGGTAAAATAATTGGCTAGAATCCAAAGTGTATGACATCTCAGGCAAACAAAGCACCGAAATGTGCGCTGCTTTTCGGTCTGGTTACTACTGTTTATGTCAGAAGGATACTGGATACCCATCCCTAGCTGACACATACACATACTTCATCTAAGGTAACAAATGTTATACTAATTCATACAGTGAGATACCAAACACATAAATCTAAATGTGAGGATAAAGTAGAATTTTTCCCATAACAATAACCAACCTTTGTGATAATTTATCTGTTACAGCCCCTGTTTGGAAATTCCAGCGTTCCAGGGCTCACAGATGATTGGCCAGCCAGGGACCTGTGCTCCCACCTGCATTGATCAGTTTGAGAGTCTTATTATATTTTCCAAATGACGAAAACAGCAAACACGACTCTCCTGCTGCTCCCGAGCAGACTACGATCATTGCACTAGACATGCTTCAACATGTTTAAGACACACCTTTATTCTCAGTGGAGTCGTTACCTGTGTGCACTCTTAAGGTCTCTCCTTTTCATTGTTAGAAGAAGAAAACTTAAACGAGTCACACAAGTGAATTACAAAGAATTCCATCCTTGTTCTTAATGCTTTGAAAATCACAGCACTATGAACTGTGGGTAATCCCTCAGGTCCACAGAGATGAGGACTTAAAGAAAATGTGAATAAGGACTCAAAGTGTCTGCAGAGAGCCGTCATGCACTTGATAACATTCAATTCAATTCAATTTTATTTATATAGCGCCAAATCACAACAAAAGTCGCCTCAAGGCGACAAAACATGACAACAGGACGGCCCTGAGACCTCACAAAGCTGTGACTGTTTATCTGCACGTCTCAAACACGCCTCCATTTGTCTGCAGGCTGAGTGATCTGACTGAGCTCAGCCTCCATTCTCTACAGGGAGACGCTCAGAGAGGCTTTCAGTTTCATTTCACAGGAACAGCTTTGCTTCTGTTTTACATGCAGGTGCTGCACAGAACACACCCTGTTCAGTCTGACTGCAGCTCAGAAAAAAGGCTGGATCAGCTGATTCAACAGGTCAGCAGTTTACATACTTTTTATCTATACAAACACCAAACAAAGTCCTGTACACAGTGTGTTTGGTACACTGAGTGTGGGATGTCTGTGAACGTTCTCAGTCATCCAGGTCATCGTAGTATTTGGACCTTAGAAAGAAAAGTGTCTAGACTTCTTTAAGTTCCTTAAAGAAAGAAGTTAAAGTGAAAGGGTCAGACCCATACAAGCATACAGTGTGGAGTCAGATCCCTGCAACAAGCCCAGGTCCAATTTACTTTGGTGATTTGGACTATTCCACTTCACAGCTGTTGTTAAGTTTTTTTTCTTTATTTCCTGTACAGGGCCCTATTTCAGGAAGCCGGTTTAGTGCAAACTCTGAGTAAGTATACCCTGAGATAATGAAAACTCTGGGTTTTCGGTTTCACAAAGCGAGTTTAGATTAATTCTGAGTGAGTTACTATGACGACACACTCCGTGAAGCTAACCTGCCCCCTAGCAGGTTTACTTCAACTAACCCTGACATTCTATGCCTCTTTGTCGGAAACCTAACTGTAGGAAGTATCAGACATGGCGTGCCCCTTCCTTGAAGAGCCAGTAGATGTTGAAGCCCAAATTCTCCGCAGAGCTCTCCGCCGGGAGAGAGTGATTAGAGCGCGTTTGGATATTTTATCATTTCCTGATGATTTCCTGTGTGAACGTTACCGTTTTTCAGCACAATCTAGAATTTATTTGAATAACATCCTCAGGCCTAATATTGCTCATGTGACACATCGCGGACATTCTCTCAGTTCTGTACATATTATTTGTATTGCACTTCGGTTTTTTGCAAACGGGAGCTTTCTGTATAATATTGGTGACGCTGAGCACGTTTCCAAGGCTACCGTCTGTCGGGCAGTCAGGAATGTTACAGTTGCACTGAAACGTCTCCTGTACTCGTTTGTGGTGTTCTCCGGTCATAGACCCACAACATTTATCAAAGAGGGATTCCACAAAATTGCAGGTATCAGGATGAACAAAACTTCTGTTGGCTATAACGGGTCACATTTGAGCATACAGAGTAAGCAAATATGTACTTGTAATGTGCTCAACCAAACAACAACAACAACAATAATAACAAAACAACCCACAATTAAAGATGGATTAAAAAACTAAACAAAAGTAATGTCAGCTAAAACAAAGATTTTTTATACAAACCGTTTTCTGTACGTAAGGAGGAAAAAGTCAAATGAAGGTAATAAATAAAATCATACCAACATAAAATAGTTCTATTTAATTTGCCAAACCTGAAGCTCCAACACAAAAACACTCACTGACTCTGAGATCAGAAATTCATGTATGTTTGTAACACAGTTTGACTTTGTGTCAGTAAATCTCATGAACAGCCTGAAGATGAATAAACTGTAGTTCAGAGTCACTGACAGACAGCACAGACACACACTGTTGGTCTGTGTCTGAACAGGATGATCAGCAGAGATGTTTAATATATTCAGCCGTCTGATGGATGTTCAGAAGAGATTATTTATGTCTGTCCTCAGATCGCCTGATTCACCAGTTCAGCAGTGGAGACTGAAGACGAAGATCAGCATCATCAGTTTTTTCTGTCCTTGATCATCTTTCTTTCTTCAGTAACTGTGACTTCTTGGAACAGCAGGCGGAGACTCAGAATTCGGCTTTGAAAACTTTGCAGAACCTCATACCTGTTTGCGATGTTTGATTCTCTGTTTTTGTATTTTTGCCTATATCCATAAAATAATAATAAGAGGAAGAAGAAGAAGAATTCCCAGAAAAACTATCATCCATACCGGATATCTTCCCGACTGATCTGCAGGTGAGAAACAGGTGTCAGCTGTCAGGCAGGTGATGAGTGAATAATAGAATAGAATTATTTTCCTCATCTAGTTCAGAAGACTAGGTTAATAAATTCATTCACAATATGTATTAAGTGAGAAAATGTTTATACTGGGGGATTTTCTGTGTGTTTAATTTAAAAACAGGAAACACATGATCTGACCAAAACTGAAGCCTCCATCTTGTTTTTACCATAAAAGAAAAAAAATGAAAATAAAATTACAACTTAACAGGTCTGACAGCTCCTTCGAGGTCAGAGGTCATGTTTGTTTCATCCAGCTGTTCTTTATAATTTGACCTGTTTGGCTGCAGATCTGTGAGAGCTCATTAAAACATGTTTGAGACTTTTGGAAGGTCAAATCCTCGAGTCTCTGAAAATGTGTTTATTTATTATGAGGCTGAAACATCTGAACCTGTTCAGATTCGATGATAACAGCTCTGTCACACCAACCAAACTACACTGTACACAATTTACAACCTTTATATATGAAGCACTTCAAATAATAAGATAATAATAATAATAATAAATAAAATAGTGAGAACTGACAGACTGCTTTCAAAAATATAGCTAAAAGATGACTTTCCCAACTCTCAGAGAGCTCAGTGTGATCATTAACTCATCATTAACATTATTGAATTAATTTCTGAATTCATTTCTGTAAAATTTGCACTATTTAATTCAGTTACACAAACAAACTGAATTGAGGCTTTTATGGAATTTACTGTGAATAATAAGTTAGTACAAAGATCAGCTTGTTTGTTCTCAACTGTGAATGAATAAAATTAATTAATTTAACTTTGCACAGTGGCATGGTGGTTAGCATTGTTGCCTCACAACACCAATGCTAACCACCAAGAAAGTCCTGAGTTCAATTCCACCATCAGACACAAACTGTGTGGAGTTCGCATGTTTTCACCATGTTTGCATGCGTTCTCTCCAGATACTCCGGCTTCCTCCCACAGTCCAAAGACATGCACTTAGTGGGGATTAATTAAATAGTGGGGTTAATTGGAAACTCTCAATTACCCATAGCTGTGACTCTGTGGTGCCCTCAGCTATTTTTTACGGTGTGGTCTGCTGGGGCGGCAGCATCTCTGCTGGGCACAGGAAGAGACTGAACAGGCTGATCCGGAGGGCCAGCTCTGATCTAGGATGCCCTCTGGACCCAGTGGAGGTGGTGAGTGACAGGAGAACGGTGACTAAGCTGTCTCTGCCTCATGAAGGAGACTCTGACAGCACTGAGCAGCTCCTTCAGTGGTTGCAGCACCCACGATGTGAGACAGAGAGCTTTCGCAGGTCTTTCCTCCCCACTGCTGTCAGACTCTGCAACATGGTCTCTGCAGATGACCACACACGTGCTGACAGACACACACACACATCCCATACACAAATGTAAATCTCGCCCTTTCTCCTTAATGTGCAGTGGCACCAAGTGCAGTTTTCTCTATGTAACAAAGTATTTTATTCTATTTGTATAGTACTTATTCTATTGTATATACACTGAACAAAAATATAAACAGGGTAACATAAGTGGTACATAAGTGGTCCGCAGATGTGCATGCGCTTTCAAAGTAAATCTTTAAGAGTTCTAAACAAATGTCTGTCCTCCGGAAAATCTTATGTACGCAAACACGCGTTGCAACTTCTTATCTGGTGCGTGCCTTTTATTTTGAAATGCACCTGCGGACCACTTATGTGCACTCCTGAATCCGATTGTTCAGTGATGACGTGAGGAATCCTACTTCCGGGCCTAAAGTAGTCTGCGTTTAATATGACTTTTGTGTTGTTAACATGTTTAATGTCATGTCAGTGATCACTGTTGACCTCCCTCGGCTTTCATTACCGCTAATCATTTATTTAAGTTAATTTTTTTAAAACCTTAGGATGTAACTACAGCCCAGCCCATGCAGCAGTATATGAATGACTAACCTCGTATTGTGGATGGATTATCTCAGTTGTTCTCCTGGCTGAAGTTTGGTCCTTTTACAGCATCCTGCCATGCGATTACATTTGTTCCTGACCACCGAGAACACTCGCGTTAACTTTTATCGAGTGGAAAAAAAGTTAGCTTGTTTATATTATGCTAACGTAGCTGTGTCGCTAGCGGTCACGTAGCACATCATTGTATACCAGCTAGCCCAACTTCAGTAACCCTACAAACATCACTGCTGTTTAGCTTTCTGCCTTCATTTTTAGGTGTTATATTTGACAGTTCAATGTCTCCTGAGAAACACTTTAAACAACTTGTCCGGAACTGTTTTTATCATCTAAGAAACATTTCTAAACTCAGGCTACTGGTGTCAAAGGCAGAACTTGAGATGATTATTCATGCTTTTATCTCTTCTTGTTTGGATTATTGTAACGGTCTTTTTACATGTCTCAACAAAACAGCTCTGGATCGCCTTCAGTCTGTACAGAATGCAGCGGCAAGACTTTTAACTGGTACAAACAAGAGGTCACACATTACTCCAGTTTTGGCTTCTCTTCATTGGTTGCCTGTAAATTTTAGGGTTCATTTTAAAATTTTAGTTGTAACTTTTAGAGCTCTGCACGGTGAAGCTCCCCAGTATATCTCTGACCTGTTGAAACCTCATGCTTCATCCCGAGCACGTAGGTCTTCAAGTCAAAGGCTACTGGTGGTCCCACGTACTAGGTTTAAAACACGTGGTATTGTATTTAGATAGAAGCTAGCGAGCTAACTCCCTGCAGGGCGACCGTGGCTCAGGGGGTTGGGAATCGCATCTGTAACCGGAAGGTCGCCGGTTCGATCCCTGGGCTCTCTGTCCTGGTCGTTGTGTCCTTGGGCAAGACACTTTACCCTACTTGCCTACTGGTGTTGGCCAGAGGGGCCGATGGCGCGATATGGCAGCCTCGCTTCTGTCAGTCTGCCCCAGGGCAGCTGTGGCTACAACTGTAGCTTGCCTCCACCAGTGTGTGAATGTGAGAGTGAATGAATAGTGGTATTGTAAAGCGCTTTGGGTGCCTTGAAAAGCGCTATATAAATCCAATCCATCATCATCATAACTTCTAACTCCGTTAAATGTCATAAATTCCGTTTTCATGGATGCCTGGATGTTAAACTCAATTGTTACACCTGGTAGAGCAGAACGCTGATCATTTTATTAAAGATGAAAGACTTTAGACAGTTTTTCAACTCTCAGTAATGCCATAGTGATCGTTTGATATATGGACCTGCAGCGGAGTTTAGACCCAGACACGGCTAGTGACGTCAGACTGAACAACCGGATATAAACGCAACACTTTTGTTTTTGCTCCCATTTTTCATGAGCTGAACTTAAAGATCTGAAACATTTTCTACATACACAAAGGACCCATTACTATAAGATATTGTATTAGTGAGAACTTCTCGTTTGCTGACATAATCCACCCCACTTCACACGTGTGGCATTTCAAGGTGCTGATTAGAAAGCATGAATATTGTGTAGTGCACAGGTGTGCTACCCACAATAAAAGGCAACTCTGAAATATGCAGTTTGATCACACGGCATCTTAAAACTCTCAAGAATGAGATTAAGTTGCTAAACCCTGACGTCTGACATGCCAAATGAGTTAGTTTAGCTGTAAACTTTGGTGTGTAAATGCATAGAGTGAGGAATTTATTGACAGTGGGGGTATGCCTGTCATAAAATGCGTAGTAAGAGCTGCCTCAGCCAGATAAACAGGAAGTCACAGTTATAAGCCTGGGGTTCAGCCTGGGGAGATCGTCCTCGCCATAGAGTGAGAGCGCTCCAGAGGGTGTGTAAAAAAAAAAAAGAAAGAAGAAAACATCCAGTGCACTATATGAAGTTGTGGTTTAAGGAAAGGTGTTTGTTGAATAGAGTAGTGTGAACTTTAAGAAAAACTGAGGAATGCAGTGAGAAGAAGTGTGTGTGTTTTGCTGTGGTGTCCCCCAGGGATCTGTGTTAGGCCCTACCCTGTTCTCACTGTATATGCTTCCTTTAAGTGTCATTTTTGAGAAATACCACATTGCCTTTCACTATTATGCCGATGACATCCAGATCTATTTTGAGCTGAATGATGATCTAGCTATGTCCGTGAGTAACTTTCGAGAGTGCATGTGTGAGGTCAAGCAATGGCTTCTGGCAAATTTTCTTATCCTTAACGATAAGAAAACTGAAATTATGATCTTTGGCAGTGACGCTCTTCGTGCCAAACTTCATGATGCTTTTGGCTTCCTCACTAGTTCTTTCCCTGACACTGTTAGGAATTTGGGTGTGCTACTTGACAGCTCATTTAAACTTGATAAACAAGTATCCGCTGTCGTCAGATCTAGTTTCTACCAACTTCGCCTTATTTCCAAGGCCAAACACTACATCCCGCACAATGACTTGGAAAAGCTTATCCATGCCTTTGTAACGTCAAGACTAGATTACTGTAATTCACTTTATTATGGTCTCCACTCTACCCTTTTACATAGATTACAGACAGTCCAGAATGCCGCTGCACGCATTCTAACTAAAACTAAGAAGTTTGCTCACATCACTCCCGTCCTTGCTGATCTGCACTGGTTGCCTGTGAAATTTCGTATTCAATTTAAAATTCTGTTGTTTACTTTTAAAATTACTAATAACACAGGGCCAAGTTAACTTAAGGAACTCTTAAATTCATATCTTCCTACGAGGGCCTTAAGATCTTCCTCACAGTCATTGGTTCAGCCCAGATCTCGCTTGAAGTCTAGAGGTGATCGAGCGTTTGCTCTAGCTGCACCTGAGCTGTGGAACAATCTCCCGATTGAATAGAATCAGACGCCCGGATGCCAATCTTTTAAATCACGGCTTAAAACATATTTGTTTGAACTTGCTTTTTCTACTAGTTAAATTCTCGCCTCGCTTCTAGTGAGTTATTCTATTAATGTGTCTGGTTGTTTTGCGTTGTCCTGCGCTGTCAATGTTTTCTATCACTGTGTTTGATGGTACAGCTTTACTCTGCTATAGCTGTGTGCTATAGTTTATTCTTATTAGTGGTTTTTACCTGTGAACATAATCTCACACTTATATGACTCTGACGTTATAGTGCTAATTATTTTTATTATTTTATTGTTGCGTTGTCTATGTTCTCTATCACTGTGTATGATGGTACAGTTCTACTTTGCTATAGCTGTGTGCTATAGATTATTCCTATTAGTGGTTTTTACCTGTGAACATAATCCCACACTTATATGACTCCGATGTTTTAGTGTAAATCATTTTATTGTTTTATTGTTTTATGTAAAGCACTTTGGCATGCCCCTGGCTTTTAATGTGCTCTATAAATAAAGATTGTTGTTGTTGTTGTTGTTGTTGTTGTGTAACAGGGAGTGAGAGTGTGTGTGTTCACAGCTCGATGGAAATCGGCTGATGTGTGTAGGATGAATGATTGGGCCGCGATTTTTTGTCAGATTATTGGGTTTTGTTTTATTACAGTGGAACCCCAATTTACGAAATTAATCTGTTCCCGAGGGTCTTTCGTAAGTCGAAAATTTTCGTAAATCGAAACCAAGGGGTTGTCACATAATTCGAAAGGCATCTGGGACACTGACCACATCAGATGGTATGTCCCTGTGTCTAAAATGATTGTAACGATTCAATCTATTCTAAAATTATAAAGAATTGTTTTAAAAAAAACTTTTGTAATTACATCATATTGCTGGCAGTGGAAACTTCAGTGGCACGAGAAGTTCTGCAGCCAGCAATAAACATGAGGGGACTGATTGGGTTAACAATGGGGTTGTTTGTAGTCAAGACCGCCTAAACCAAGACAACACCAAGACCAAGACAGACCGAGACAAAAACGTCTTTAAACTGCAGCCAGATGCTGCTTCGTTTACGGGTTTCAGGCATATTTGTGTGTTTTTGCAATGCACTCGCACAGCCCTCCTCACTGCTGTCTACTGTCTCACTCGTGTACTGAGAGGACGCACACTCAACTTGACTGTCGCATCTCTCACCCTCTCTGTTTTTCACACAATGATATTATCCTATATCCTCGCATGTGATTGGCCACAATATGGAGGCATAGCTGAGCTGTGTGAGAGCTGAGCAGCGAAAGGAAATTAAGTGAGGAGCCGTCTCTCACTCAATGGGAGTCGACTCTTCTGATTCACTATAAAGCACTCTCTAAGCAAGGCTCTTAGAGCTGATGCTTTTGCGCATGACACATTATCGAACATTACGTTGTTTGTCATGGATATTGTTGACTCCAAATCTCTCGACCACTATGTCGATCTGAGACAGCGAGACCCAGACAGTGAAACCAAGACAAGACCGAGTGATCCAAGACCAAGACCAAAGTCCGTTGAGACCAAGAGAAGACCAAGACCACGTAAAAGTGACCGGTCTCGAGACATCCAACTCTACAATGGGGACAAAAGTTTGACTGACTTGATACTGATACGCAAGATTGCACCTGCTCCACCCAGACAGTGGGGAAAGGGGTGCATGTATGTATGTTTTATTTTGTTTTGGGTTTTTTTACAGGAGGAGGAAAATTAAGGCAACATCCTAGGTTCACATCAGCTTGTGGGCCCTGCGGACTTTAGTTGCCACTTATCTGTGCTACTGATTTTTTGTGAAGGAAACGGTGTTCTTACTGGCTGCGTGGTTAGTTACAGTGGGGCAAAAAAGTATTTAGTCAGCCACCGATTGTGCAAGTTCCCCCACTTAAAATGATGACAGAGGTCAGTAATTTGCACCAGAGGTACACTTCAACTGTGAGAGACAGAATGTGAAAAAAAAATCCATGAATCCACATGGTAGGATTTGTAAAGAATTTATTCGTAAATCAGGGTGGAAAATAAGTATTTGGTCAATAACAAAAATACAACTCAATACTTTGTAACATAACCTTTGTCGGCAATAACAGAGGTCAAACGTTTACTATAGGTCTTTACCAGGTTTGCACACACAGTAGCTGGTATTTTGGCCCATTCCTCCATGCAGATCTTCTCGAGAGCAGTGATGTTTTGGGGCTGTCGCCGAGCAACACGGACTTTCAACTCCCGCCACAGATTTTCTATGGGGTTGAGGTCTGGAGACTGGCTAGGCCACTCCAGGACTTTCAAATGCTTCTTACGGAGCCACTCCTTTGTTGCCCGGGCGGTGTGTTTTGGATCATTGTCATGTTGGAAGACCCAGCCTCGTTTCATCTTCAAAGTTCTCACTGATGGAAGGAGGTTTTGGCTCAAAATCTCACGATACATGGCCCCATTCATTCTGTCCTTAACACGGATCAGTCGTCCTGTCCCGTTGGCAGGAAAACAGCCCCATAGCATGATGTTTCCACCTCCATGCTTCACAGTAGGTATGGTGTTCTTGGGATGCAACTCAGTATTCTTCTTCCTCCAAACACGACGAGTTGAGTTTATACCAAAAAGTTCTACTTTGGTTTCATCTGACCACATGACATTGTCCCAATCCTCTGCTGTATCATCCATGTGCTCTCTGGCAAACTTCAGACGGGCCTGGACATGCACTGGCTTCAGCAGCGGAACACGTCTGGCACTGCGGGATTTGATTCCCTGCCGTTGTAGTGTGTTACTGATGGTGACCTTTGTTACTTTGGTCCCAGCTCTCTGCAGGTCATTCACCAGGTCCCCCCGTGTGGTTCTGGGATCTTTGCTCACCGTTCTCATGATCATTTTGACCCCACGGGATGAGATCTTGCATGGAGCCCCAGATCGAGGGAGATTATCAGTGGTCTTGTATGTCTTCCATTTTCTGATGATTGCTCCCACAGTTGATTTTTTCACACCAAGCTGCTTGCCTATTGTAGATTCACTCTTCCCAGTCTGGTGCAGGTCTACAATACTTTTCCTGGTGTCCTTCGAAAGCTCTTTGGTCTTGGCCATGGCGGCGTTTGGAGTCTGACTGTTTGAGGCTGTGGACAGGTGTCTTTTATACAGATGATGAGTTCAAACAGGTGCCATTCATACAGGTAACGAGTGGGGGACAGAAAAGCTTCTTACAGAAGACGTTACAGGTCTGTGAGAGCCAGAGATTTTCCTTGTTTGAGGTGACCAAATACTTATTTTCCACCCTGATTTACGAATAAATTCTTTACAAATCCTACCATGTGAATTCATGGATTTTCTTTTCACATTCTGTCTCTCACAGTTGAAGTGTACCTCTGGTGCAAATTACTGACCTCTGTCATCATTTTAAGTGGGGGAACTTGCACAATCGGTGGCTGACTAAATACTTTTTTGCCCCACTGTATGGTATGACACTGTATTGTTGGAAAATGTCATGTTACAGGGAGGAAAATGTAATGTGAAAATATACTGTGTTGAAACCAGTGTCACTCCTTTCACAGCAGCAGCAAATTGTTAACTTCATGATTTACAGCAGCACCTCTGGAATCTGTTTATCCAGGCCTGACATCCAGGACTCTAATGTTGTTTTTACTCTAAGAGTCCATCTGGGGGATTTGGCATCCAGCAGACAGACATAGGTTTAATAAAGCAGAATGTGCAGTAATTACAGGAAGTTTTATTGTACCATGTACTATTATATCACTATTTATCTCGAATGGCTGAGCTCATAGCATTAAACAAGTGAGTGACGTATTTAAAAGGACAGTCACAATGTATAATGTGTTGGCATAAACATATGGGATGATCTAGGATTTGGGCAAATTATGGCAACAGTAGTGGTTTAATTTTCTGGGGAAATAAATTGCACAACACAAACTGGTGACTGTAGTGTTGGATGCCTCATTACTCTTCTGACCTCCAGGTGTTTGCATATGTGAAGCTCATATGAACTCACAGAGTTTGTTTTGAGGCAGTCGTGGTGTGGATGCAAGCTCCAGGCGGAGCCAGGAGTTAGACATACTTAACATGAAATTCATACTGATTTTATTTTCTAACACGGGTTTACAGGCGTGGCGCAAAGCTACTTCAGAGGAAAATTTCTGATGTTGGTTGGGAAATAATGTAACTAACCTTTTTCCTTTTTATTCTTCTAGTTCTGGTGAATTGACACATGGGGGAAACCATGTGTCAAAAAGGGGAGGTCAGCTTTAATATAAAACAGTGTTTTCCAGGATGATTTCTTTATGACTACTGTAATTTGTGTGATTAGCAATTCATGCACAAGCAGTGTTGGGGAGTAACGGAATACATGTACCGGCGTTACGCATTTTAAATACTAAATATGAGTAACTGTATTCCGTTACAGTTACTATTTTAAAAGGTGGCATTTACAATGCAGATACTCAGTTGAAATAAATGGATTACTTGGCGGTCTTTTCCTGTTTCATATGTTAGGCTATGCCCTCTCTATTTTTAATAATTCCACACCAGTGGAAATCCAAACAAAACATGCATTAAGAGGCCCTAATGCCTGTGTCTCAATCTCGTGGCCCATGTCATCTCTATTTACGGACCGCATAATGACATGAAGAAATAATTTTAAAAATTATTATTCAAACAATTTTTTTAATATGAAAGCAATAGGCAGAGTGTTACAGGCATCGCCCTAAAGAATGTAGCCTCATGGGCAGTAGTCCGTGCTGCAGGGAGAATGGACTGCCATACTCGTTATGTGTCTGTGAGTGAGGAAGGGAAAAAAAGGGGAGTGGAAAAGTGCGAGTTGCCACGATTCCACTTGTAGTCTAAAGAGGTAGCTGGTCTTATTACCTGTTTTATTTTGTGACAAATGTAGCTCCTAGGCACATCTCTTTTATCCTGACGTTATTGGAAATTACAGCTGATTATGATTATTCCAACCTAACCCATTTCCTACTTGTTATGTGTCAAATGTAAATAGTCTGGTGTGTACTGTTTCTATACAAAATGTTTATTTATTCTTTGTAAATGCATTAGATATTTGAATCTGTTAAAATACAAATAGGTTACAATAGTAATATAAGCGGGTTAATCGCAGTGTTAACAGTACTGCACAGAAATGTTATTGATGCTGAACAGCAGCAGAATGTAATTACAGATTTATTGTAAATAAGGATAAAAGACAATTATTTTGTAAGTGTATACTTGTGAGAAAAACCAGTTGAACAGTTGAACATATGGACCTGATTGAATGTGTTTTTGGTGTTAAAAGAGAAATGTGTGTGTCTAAATGAACAGAAAAGAACACAGTGCAATTCAGTTAATAAATCAGACGAAGGAAGAGCCTGCAGACCGAGCGCAACTCATGTCTCCAATCTCTGCTTTTCTGTTTAAAAACAGATCCTATAGAAGGCCTGTAACAAACAGTAATAAATTACACAGCAATAGTACATTCATGTAGTTGTAAAAAGCATGTTAATATATTAAGTAATCCAGAGTATTCAGAATACGTTAATGTCATTGAGCCTGTTTTGTGCAGTAACAAAACAGGCAGCACTGAAAGCAGCTCTAAGTGTTTGTGTTGTTCAATGATTTGTGCACAACAACAACAATGGGACCTCTCTCATCCATCAGTCACCATGTGGACATTTTTCTGACACACTTTCAAGCTGATGGACGTTTTGTGTCTGCACTAAGTATGTTTTCACCAGCTATGGCACCGGCAGGATTCACTTTCACAGACTCACACACACACTCAGCTCTACTCACTCACCTGTAACACTCAGGTAAACAATGTTGATGGGCTCCCATGAGTCTTTTTCTGCCACACTGACACCACACACGTATGCTCCAGTGTCATTAATCGTCACATTCTCTAGAATCAAAGACACGTCTCCATCCTTCATCTGCCTGTCCTGCAGATCCACCCGGTTCTTAAAAGATGGATGCTGGAAAATTGGAACAAATTGACCATTCCGGTATGAAAGGACAATTCCTGACTTCAGATCAGCTCTGGTCCAATTTACAGCTGTAATGTTGCTGTTTGGAGCTCGACATGGGAGAGTGATGTTCTGTCCAGACTCAGCTTTGAGAATTTTGGGGTCTGAAAGAGGAAACAACACAGAGCAAAGAGGTTAAAGGTCAAAGTACAATTATGATCAGAATGACTTACTTTAAATATTTTGTTCATTTCTTTTGACATTTGAGTTTTTAGTCATGTTGGATTTAATGAACCTCTGAACATCCACCTGGTCACCAGCGACCCACTGAGGGGGAATTTTAGCCTCATGTTAAACATGCAAAGTGTCAGAAACTACAAGATGTTAGCTTCCACAGAACAACAACATGTGTAGACAAATTAACATAAAAAGCGTTTAAAAAAGTTTATTGTGTTTTTAACTATTTGCCTGTCTACGAGAGGTCTGTTTGTAGAGTTGTCATGGTGATGAGTAGACCTTGCATTTTGGGGGTATACTGTCCCTTTAAGAGCCACTTGAAGCCAGAGCGCGCATTTTATCAACTTTTCTTCTGACGATGCTGTCTGTGTTGAGCGCTCAGTGGATCTGTGTTTGACTACTCTGCCTAGGCTGCACTGTCGAGTGCAGATCCACTGAGCACAGCGTAAGCTAGCGAGACAGAAGCTAAGCTCGTTGCAACATGGCAACTGCCTCAACGCTACCCGAAACTGAACCTCCCCCACCCTCATTCAGATCTGGCGTTTGGAACTATCTTGGTTTTCATGTGAAGTATGAACCTGAAGGTAAGCGTGTCATGGACAAAAGTAAAACAGTATGTCGGATGTGCCACGCAATGCTCAATTGGTGGGAACTAGTGCATTAGCGCAGTTAGTTCGTTAACGTGTTTATGCCGTCCAGCCCCACGCATGGGGCGATCTGCAGCAACTCGTTAACTGAGATTAGCGGCGTTATGGTGTTAATGTCATTTTAACAAGATTAACGCTGACAGCACTAGTGGGAACACAACGAATATGACTGCACATTGACGCCGACATCATCCTAGTGCAAAGACAAGTGGAAGCAGAAAAAAACAACAAGCACGCATGCTACAAACTTTACCAAAGTCATTTAGACAGCCGTTAGCACATGATTCTCCTTATATATGTTTAATATGCTGCTGAGAATATAGCCCAGAAGAAGCGTATAGTATAGCTTTTATTTTGGAAAGAGCCATTTCTCTGTAATAAACTCTCTTTTCCAAAGATGGGTGATTTCTCAATCAGATAGATTCATTTTATTTTATTGTTTTGTTGATTCAGCAACATTAAATTTAAAAACTATACTTTTGAGTTAAAATATATATTTATAATTTTAATAAATGACAAATTAAACCAGCATGAACATTTTTTTGTATCGAAAAAATATCGAACAGTGACACCAAAGTATCGAACCAAACTGAACCGTGAAATTTGTGTATCGTTGCACCCCTAATGTTTACTGTTGTCACAGAACCTGAAAGACAGTTTTAGGCTGAGCCAGTGGAATAGTTCAACTTAAATGTTAAATGTTAAACTGTGCTTTTCTGAGTACAGTTGAAGAATAAAACAACCTCACAGAAAAAGTATTTTCTGCATCTTGTCTCATTCCCCATGACCGAGCCAAATGTGCTGATAATAAGTGAACATAATGTGTGAGAGAAAGCAGCCTCTCATTATAAGACACTGTGAGTCTCTGCATGCTGCCTTTATGGAGCTATAGCTGTTTGTATACACTGAACAAAAAGCTTTGTAGCTGCATACTGACTCCTGACACTACAACACATCACACTGACACACACATTACACTTCTTTGTGTCTGTCACAGCTGGATTACAGATGTTAAGTGTCCACTCAGCCTCGTGTCTCCTTCACACACACAGACAAACTGGATCCATATGAAAATTATCCTCCTGTACTTCTCAGATCACTTCTAAACTCAGTTTAGTTCAATCTCACCTGCAGAGACAAAGACAAGGACAGTAACACAACAGGCAGCACTGAAAGCAGCTCTAAGTGTTTGTGTTGTTCAATGATTTGTGCACAACAACAACACTGGGACCTCTCTCATCCATCAGTCACCATGTGGACATTTTTCTGACACACTTTGAAGCTGATGGACGTTTTGTGTCTGCACTAAGTACGTTTTCACCAGCTATGGCACCGCAGGATTCACTTTCACAGACTCACAACCACCAGCTTCACCCCTCCCCTCCCCCTCCAGTTGTAGGCTTTAACATTGAGTTTCCCCACACATGTTTACAGACGAGTTAGAGAGCAAGAGAAGAAGAGACGGATTCATAAATGTCTTTGTTTCTGCTCTAACCAAACAATGCTGCTCTACAACTCTAGACTACCAGCCACAAAGACAACAGCTGGAGAAACATCTGTCTACCTCTGACATCCACCAGCTCACCCATACAACAAACAGACATCAACAACCAGGAAGCAGCTTCACCTCTGATCACACAGACACTCAACTCTACTCACTCACCTGGAGGATCAACAACAATCAGATAAACAATGTTAATGGGCTCCCATGAGTGTTTTTCTGCCATGCTGACACCACACATGTATGCTCCAGTGTCATTAATCGTCACATCCTTCAGAATCAAAGACATGTCTCCATCCTTCATCTGTCTGTCCTGCAGGTCCACCCGGTTCTTAAAAGATGGATGCTGGAAAATTGGAACAAATTGACCATTCCGGTATGAAAGGACAATTCCTGACTTCAGATAAGCTTTGTTCCACTGTACAACTCTGATGTTGCTGTTTGGAGCTCGACATGGGAGAGTGACGTCCTGTCCAGACTCAGCTGTGAGAATTTTGGGGTCTGAAAGAGGAAACAACACAGAGCAGAGAGGTTAAAGGTCAAAGTACAATTATGTAGCTTCCTTTGACATTTGAGTTTTTAGTCATGCTGGTTTTCATGAACCTCTGAACATCCACCAGGTAGGGCTGTTCGATATAAAAAATATATATCGGATGTATTAAATCCAGTTCTTTGTATTCTTCAACGGCCAAGAAAGACACGGCTCAAAGAGGTCTAACTTAAAAAATGATCTTTAATTTTACATATTCCGGAATATGGAGACTGAGCACACAGACACGCCAGCCGAAGTCTCAGACAGAAAACAGGAAGCCTGATTATTTATATTCTTCCTCTAGACGTCACACACACTTTACGTTTCGATCAAACACTCTACTTAGTTTCACTTTCTGCCTGCAGCTCCTCATATTCTACAAAAACATGCAGTTTCCTGTCAGCCTGTGACCTAGTCAAGTCTCATAAAACAATCTAATCAGCAAATAAGTATTATGATTATATATTTAAATCCCAACAGATGACAATATAAAAAGGTCTATCGTTTCATATTACTCTATCCCTTGCTTCATGGCGTCGCAAAATAAACTGTTTGCGGCAATATTTTTTTTCATCGTTTTGATGGTCACTGTAGAATTCATTTCTTAAAGTTCTCTCTTTCTCTTATATTTAAAATAACCAGACTACAGACAGACAAGCAACTGCTTTTATGTGTTGTCGTTAGCAACAACACTCGCGTGCCTCCGCCGTCCGCCTGTTTGTTTTCCACATAAACCTTTCACAATAAAGCTGAAGATCCTATTGAGATTTTTCAAAATAAAATGAATCACATGAAATAGTATGCAGAGTGTTTACGGATGAGAAGCAAAAAAAGACCCGTCAGGTGCTAAAAAATAAACCTTAGAACCTTACACGCCGTGTAATAAACACTGACAAAGAAAAAAGCAACCATTTCAATGTCTACAAATGTATAACTTCATGCTTTAGTCAAAACCCTTGACTCCAGGTACACCCAGCTGAAAACACTTCATGCAAGTCGAGTTGATCCGAGATTCACTGAATTTAGAGAAAATGTAACATTTTTGGGATATATATCGTTGTCAGGACAATAAATGTCTTATATCGGGTTATCAGATTTTGGTCATATCGCACAGCCTTACCACCAGGTCACCAGTGACCCACTGAGGGTGAATTTTAGCCTCTTGCTAAACATGCAAAGTGTCAGAAACTACAAGATGTTAGCTTCCACAGAACAAAAACATGTGCTAACATGTGATAAAAGTAAACATAATCAGTGAGAGAAAGCACTCCTATGGGCAGAAATCTGTGCCATCAGAAACTGAATTTGAATAAGTTCAATTTGAATTTGAATTGCTCAGATTGAATCTGAATTGTAACTTGAATAAATGCTTTTGAAAACTGAATTTGAATTAGTCTAATTTGAAATTGAATTTATATTTTGAAAATGAATTGATTTGCTTTGAAACTGCATTTTATCCTTTAAAAATTCAGCTCTCGAATAATTTCAGTTTCACTTCTCACCATTCAGTTTCAGTTCTACAATTCAATTTCAGTTCCAAAATTCAGTTTTTTGGAACTTACATCCGGTTCCGGTTCAAGCGCAGATTAATAGAACTACGTTTTACTGGCGGACCGAAAGTGTTACTGACGGGAATCGACAGCGTCTTGAGCTGAATTAAGACTTCAGAAGTCATTCGTCATGTCGAATGACCAGCGGATAAACTCTCAGGTTGGTAATAAATGTATTACATGTATAAGAACAAGCGTCATGTTAACAAATGATAGCCGTAAGGTAACTTTTATGCTTATTGTAGCTGTTAGCTCAAAATGCTAATTTAGCGTAGTTTGCCCTGAATTCAGCTTTGACAAACAAATATGATCGACTGTTTCTAGTAGAATTCCAAAGTTGTCATCTTGTACCCTCTCAGAGTACCCCTCTGTATGCTTGCAGAGACCCCTACAGTAGGGAAACATGCAAAACGGTGTCCAAACCTTTGTATTTTAGCTTTATTTATGCCTTACACAGCATCCCAAATCTTTAGCTAACTTAATAACTTTAGCTAAAGTGAATAGTTAGTCTAATTCATTAGTGCAGCATTACTGGATCACCTCTGTTTGAAGTGATATAATATGATATACAACTATCACTGAAACAGCAAACTTTGTAAATAAGCAAAGAACACTTCTCATTCTCTAAACGTTTGGCCACAGCTGTAGATTACACTATCAATGCTTGTTCACTCTTGACAATTTACAGTCCCAGCAACACTCAAGCACATCTCTGTTGGTTGTAGGACTAGCCTTACTCAAGGCAGATACACATGGAGACACAACCAGGTCCTCAGAAGTCAACCCAGGCAGGGCCACCTGGGATGAGGGTGTCTAGTGATAATAGCCCAAACACCGGATGAATCTAAGGTTCACTACTGCTGATGTGTCCTAAAATTTTAATATTATAATCTAGGTCAGATTTCTAATCCCTGAATCTAATCAAGGAAGGTGTAGGAGTCATATGAGTTGTTCCTTCTGACTAAGTGGGTTGGTTAGAAGGTAAAAGGAAAAATAGCAGAGTAGCTTGTGATAAAATACTAAAACACCCTGTGAAGGTGAGGCACACAACGGTGTGTCCCGCTGGGAGAGTTTCTGGTCCACGTTTCCTCATAGCAGCCATCCCTCAAGACTTTCTCCATTTGAAGCAATGCATTATCAGGGATTGTAACATCAATTCTTTTACTGAATAAGACACTGTGTACTTCCTCCATTAAGAGCCTCGGTGTTACTTTTGACAGTGCTTTTAACAAAAATAAACAAATCAGCTCCGTGGTCAAGGGATCTTTTTATCATCTACGGATTTTAGCTAAAGTCAAGTCCTACCTGTGCAGGAACGATCTAGAAAGGGTGGTCCATGCTTTTATTACATCACGGCTGGACTACTGTAACTCCCTTTATGCTGGTTTAGATCGTTCCTGTCTGCATCGCCTCCAACTGGTGCAGAACGCTGCTGCTCGCATGCTGACCGGTTCCAAAAAGAGAGACCACATCACTCCGGTCCTCTGCTCTCTCCACTGGCTCCCAGTCGCTTTTAGGATTGATTTTAAAATTTTACTGCTGGTTTTTAAGGTTCTTAACGGTACTGCACCTCCTTACCTGGCAGAGCTTCTTTGCATTTACCGCCCCAGGAGATCTTTGAGGTCAGCAGACCTGATGCTTTTAGATGTTCCCAGGTAGAGATTAAAGACTAGGGGAGAGAGGGCTTTTGCTGTGGCTGCACCCAGACTGTGGAACAGTTTACCTCCTCACATCAGATTCTCCACAAGCCTAGGAACTTTTAAAACTGCTCTTAAAACTCACCTCTTCTCATTGGCTTTTAGCAAGGTTTAACTTACTGTATTAACTTATTGTTTTATCAGTGAGGTGTTTCATGTACTTGTGTTTTATTGTATTTTATATTTGTATTTTATTGTACAGCACTTTGGTCAGCCTTGGTTGTTTTTAAATGTGCTTTATAAATAAACTTGACTTCACTTGACTTGACATGACACTGTGAGTCTCTGCATGCTGCCTTTTCTGTAGCTACAGCTGTTTGTATACACTGAACAAAAAGCTTTGTAGCTGCATACTGACTCCTGAAACTACTTAGCTTATTAAAAATGTGTGTGTCTATAGTCTCAGTGACTACAGCCTGACTCTAAAGCTGAGTCTAAATGTGATCAGATGAAGTGTGAGGTTGTGAGAAAGTGTCTGACTGCATTCATAGATGTGTCCTTTCAGCTGCTCGCTCTCATCCAACAACAACCATTAAGCAGCTTCACCTCTGATCACACACTCAACTCTACTCACTCACCTGGAGGAACAACACGAAGGTAGATGATGCTGAGTTTCCATGAGTGTTTTTCATCCACGCTGACACGACACACGTATGCTCCTTCATCATTAATCGTCACATCCTTCAGAATCAAAGACACGTCTCCATCCTTCATCTGTCTGTCCTGCAGATCCACCCGGTTCTTAAAAGATGGATGCTGGTTTTCTGGAAAAAAGTCCTGATTCATGTACAAAAGCACATATTCATCTTCCAGGTCAGCTCTGCTCCACTTTACAACTTTGATCTTGTTAATTGGAGCTCGACATGGCAGAATTACATCCTGTCCAGGCACCGCTGTGATGGTTTTCTGGTCTGAAAGAGGAAACAACACAGAGCAGAGAGGTTAAAGGTCAAAGTACAATTATGATCAGAATGATTGACTTTAAATATTTTGTTTATTTCCTTTGACATTTGAGTTTTTAGTCGTGTTGGTTTTAATGAACCTCTGAACATCCAGCAGGTCACCAGTGACCCACTGAGGGGGAATTTTAGCCTCATGCTAAACATGCAAAGTGTCAGAAACTACAAGATGTTAGCTTCCACAGAACAACAACATGTGCTGATAATAAGTGAACATAATGTGTGAGAGAAAGCAGCCTCTCATTATAAGACACTGTGAGTCTCTGCATGCTGCCTTTATGGAGCTACAGCTGTTTGTATACACTGAACAAGAAGCTTTGTAGCTGCATCCTGACTCCTGACACTACAACACATCACACTGACACACACATTACACTTCTTTGTCTCTGTCACAGCTGGATTACACATGTTAAGTGTCCACCCAGCCTTGTATGTCCTTCTCACACAAAATGGACTAATATGAAAATATTTGTTAGATAATATTGTTAACATGTCAACCAGGCTCATACATTCTATTCCTCTTTAAGCATCATTTGCTTTCTAACATCTAAATCTCATCAAAAGGCTGAAACAGGAAAGTCAAACAGAGGAATACACATGTTACAGATTGTAAGCGTGTTATCTGCGTGGTATTTTGCAGCTCTGACACTAAGGTTGTTATAAATGTCTGAGTCTGTTGGTATTGTCAATGACTAACAGACAACCTGAGTCTAAACCTGATCAGATGAAGTGTGAGGTTGTGAGAAAGTCTCTGACTGCATTCATAGATGTGTCCTTTCAGCTGCTCGCTCTGATCCAACCTTTGGTCTCTAAGGAAGAGGCTTCAAGGACATGTTTGCTACGTTGGTGTCACAGGCGCGTGGAGAGGATAGAGGACCCATGTCCAGACAGAGACCAGGAGACAAAATTGGACTTAAAAAAAACGAGCCTTTATTTAGGGCTGAAAACTCGAGAAAAAACAAGGCTTAACTGAGGGGAAACCTGAACATAAACTGGGAAACTACGACTATGACTTTGACTTTAAACTATGACTAGACAACATAAAAACTATGACTTATTTTGACTTGACTGGGAAACTGTGAAAAGAGCTAGGAGATTTAATACAGCCGATGCAACACTGAACAAAGGAAGACCGATGACTTAAATACACACATGAGGTGATCAGGGGAAGTAAAGACGCATGAGGACACAGCTGACCAAAATGAAACATAATGACACAGGGGAAAGTAAAACTAACTACATGAACACAGAACACAAAATAAAACAGGAAACATTAAGACTTAGACACTACAACACAAGCTTAACAGACCTAAAACACATGACAGAGTAGACAAGAACCCAAACACAGAAACCAAGGAGACAGATGGTAAATAATCACAAACCTAAACATCCACTAAACCCTAAATAAGAATAACACGCAAACTTATAATCACCAAACTAACATGAAAACTTCAAAAATTACAAAAATAAAATTCAAAATGCTGGGTCAGAGACCCAGCCTGTGACAGTTGGAACGTCCTACTCAATACTCACTTACCTGGAGGATCAACACTCAGGTAGATGATGGTGAGCTCCCATGATATTGCTTCTTCCATTAAGACACCACATTCATATCTTCCTTCATCTTTGATCGTCACATCCTTCAGAATCAAAGACACGTCTCCATCCTTCATCTGCAGATCCACCCGGTTCTTAAAAGATGGATGCTGGTTGGCTGGAACAAAGTCACGAGTCCAATAGAAAAGAACATTTCGTGACTCCAGGTCAGCTTTGCTCCACTTTACAACTGTGATGTTGCTGTTTGGAGCTCGACATGTCAGAGGGACGTCCTGTCCAGACTTAGCTGTGATGAATTTATGGTCTGAAAGAGGAAACAACACAGAGCAGAGAGGTTAAAGGTCAAAGTACAATTATGACCAGAATGATTCACTTTAAATATTTTGTTTATTTCCTTTGACATTTGAGTTTTTAGTCATGTTGGATTTAATGAACCTCTGAACATCCAGCAGGTCACCAGTGACCCACTGAGGGGGAATTTTAGCCTCATGCTAAACATGCAAAGTGTCAGAAACTACAAGATGTTAGCTTCCACAGAACAACAACATGTGCTGATAATAAGTGAACATAATTTGTTGTAGCTGTATACTGACTCCTGAAACTACAAAACATCACACTGACACACACATTACACTTCTTTGTGTCTGTCACAGGTGGATAACAGATATTAAGTATACCCAGCCTTGTATGTCCTACACATACAAGCTGGACCAATACAAAAATTATCTGTTAGTTAATACCATCTAACCACCATCACCCTCCCCAATCCTGACTCAATGACCTTCATCACACCTCTCACCCCCCTTTCCTGCCCCCTAAAACTCAGAATATACACTCAGGATGTGAGCCGATTGTTTCAGAAACAGAAGCCTAGGAAAGCCACGGACCAGACTGTGTTTCACCCTCCTGCCTCAAAACCTGTGCTGAGCAGCTGGCTCCCATTTTTACCCACATCTTCAACAGATCCCTGGAGATGTGTGAAGTTCCTTCCTGCTTCAAACCCTCCACCATCATCCCGGTCCCCAAGAAACCTGCCATTACAGGACTGAATAATTATAGACCTGTCGCGTTGATGTATGTGGTCATGAAATCCTTTGAACATCTGACATTACAGGCCACCAGTTGGACCCTCTGCAGTTTGCCTACCGGGCAAACAGGTCGGTGGATGATGCAGTGGCTGCATTACATCCTGCAACACCTCGACCGCCCGGGAACGTATGCCAGGGTCCTGTTTGTGGACTTTAGTTCGGCTTTTAACACCATTGTGCCTGAACTTCTCTCCTCCAAACTCTCCCAGCTCAGCGTGTCACCAGCTACCTGTCAGTGGATCACCAGCTTCCTGACAGACAGAAAGCAACAAGTGAGGCTGGGGGAGATCACCTCTGAAACCCGGTCCCTCAGTATTGGTGCCCCTCAAGGATGTGTCCTCTCACCACTGCTGTTCTCCCTCTACACTAACGACTGCACCTCCAAGAACTCGGCTGTCAAACTCCTAAAGTTTGCAGATGACACCACTGTCATTGGCCTCATTCAGGATGGTGATGAGTCTGCATACCGGCAGGAAGTTGAGCGGCTGGTACTCTGGTGCAGTCAGCACAATCTGGAGCTGAACACTCTTAAGACTGTAGAGATGACAGTGGACTTCAGGAGACATCCCTCAACTCTGCTCCCCCTCACCATATCAGACAGCCCGGTAGCAACTGTGGAGACCTTCAAGTTCTTACCACCATCTCCTATGACCTGAGGTGGGAGACCAACATCTCCTCTATCCTCAAAAAGACCCAGCAGAGGATGTACTTCCTGAGACAACTGGGGAAGTACAGTCTCCCACAGGAGCTGCTGATCCAGTTCTACACTGCTTTCTAACATCTAAATCTCATGAAAAGGCTGAAATGGGAAAGTTAAGCAGAGCAGTAGACATGTTACAGATTGTAAGCGTGTTATCTTCTGCTGCCCCGACACTGAGATTGTTATAAATGTCTGCGTTTGTTGGTATTGTCAATGACTAACAAACAACCTGAGTCTAAAGCTGAGTTTAAAGTTCGTACCTAGTGTCTCCTTCACACACAGACAAACTGAATCCAGATGAAAATAATCCTCCTGTACTTCTTGTTATCTCAGAGAGAAACTCAGTTTAGTTCAATCTCACCTGCAGAGACGAAGACAAGGACAAACAGCAAAGTGCAGCAGAGCAGCGCAGTGCCAGCAGCCATCTCTGTGTCAGTATTTGTGCTGATCCGACTCTTAGTTTGTTCTAAATGTCTGAGTCTGTCGGAGTTTTCAGTCAATAACAGAGCCTGACTTTAAATACTGACTACATCAGATTACATTTAAGCTTGAAATAAAGCTGAAAGTCTGCTTTGAAGAACAGATCTGACTTTCAGCGGCTCACTCGGACTTTGCGCTGTTTGTGGTGCATTCAAGAACCTCGGAGACCTCGCCCTCGGTTTGGTGAACTAACAGGCCCACGTGACCCGGTGACGGTCACAGTGTAACAACTGCCTGCTCAGTGTAACCAAACATCGTGGCGTTATTTGTGTCTGATCTGTGATGAAGCTTCTGCTGTGGATATGTGTTATCTCCTTAATGCTGGGCTTACACTGTGCGATTTTTGCCCCATTTGCGCGTCCGCAGTTTCTCACACTACGCACGCGCAAACACATAAATGTCGGTGGAAAAAGACGGAGCATCCGGACACAAGCGATGGAGGCACTTGTAGAACTTTGGAAAGCTCATCCGAGCCTTTTCGATGTGGCCTCACAAAATAATCACGACCACAACAACCGTGAAAATAGTTGGATTGCTGCTCAATCACAGCTGCCTGATCAATGTTTTTCATTAGCAATTCAGCAAAGTTGATGGCGGTGGTGTGCGTGTCTGTGTGAGTGAAAGATAGAGAGAGAGTGACAGATTTTCTGTTATAACCAAGGGTGTAGATTTGGCATGGACGGAAGGGACATGTCCCCACCAATATTCAGCTTTTATTGAATTGTCCCCACCAATAATTTGATCTCTGCGAGTAAAGAAATCAAACCCAATAGAAAGAAAAATCGATCTGTCAACGTCTCCTTCACCCAGCGGTGCAGAAAGAGTTGAATTACGTTCTCTACTGGCGTCCTACGTCATGTGACAAATATGGCCAATGTGATTGGCTGTGCCCTTCAGGGAGCTCTGTTTAGTTTTAGCATAACGTGTTTTGGAAACTAGCTGCACAGCAGGCAGCAGTTCTATCAGTCTCAGAGCAGCATTTCTAATTTTGATTGAAACTGTCAGAGAAAACGGCAGCTTTGAGCAGCCCGGATATTAGTTTACAGAGGCTGTTAGAATTATATGTCTAACATTCAAATGTTGGTGACACAATAATTTCATCCTAATGGCACTGGCATATTCATAGTGTTCATTTTTGAGACAAATATTATGAGGTAGTCATGATGTTGCAAATGTTCCACCTTGTAGTGCAGTTTCACAAAGTGTTTTAAAAATGCACTCACCCTACAAACATTACTGATGAGTCAAAATCTGCACAAAGTGACAGAAACACTGAAGCAGCTCCACATTTTATTCTTATTGTCATGTATGTCCTATTTGTCAGGTGACAGAAGAACCAACAGAGAGCTCAGAGAGTAATGGTGACACAAGATCACAGGTGGAACTGGATGATGACTTGTTGGTTCATGACTGTATTTGACGCACATGTGTGACTGCATGTATGTGGAATGTCTCACTGTTATTCATCAGGTGACAGAGGCAGCTCTGCCATGTTGTAGCTCAGACAGAGGTGAAGAGGCAAGGTCACAGGTGACTGACTGATGTTATGGTGCTATAGATTAACTAGTATTTATTATCATGACAATTGTCAGGCTGCTGATGTAAATTGTTTCATTAGTGTATATTGGACAAAGAATCTGAATTGCCATGTCTCACTTTTTATATGGCACAAATCAATGTGTTATTTTATCAGGTGGCAATATGACCTAGTGCAGTCAGAGGGGAGGAGCCAGGGCCAAAGGTGAGGCACATCAAGCACAGAATAATAATAATTTTAATCTGAGGATAAAACGCATGTACTGAGGCTGAAAGAAGCTTCAGTGCTCTCAGAAGACTAAAAACATGACTAAGGTCAACAATGACTCAAATGAGATTAAACAATGCTGCTGTATGTCCACCAGGAGACACTGGACAGTATAGATGTAAAACAAACATGCCAGCAGTTTATCTCAGTTAATGAGAGGAGAAGGCATGTGTTTGGCTGCTTCACATAGTCCACATTGAGTTGTTGTGTGGGACACCAGTGGTCCATGTCTGTTGCTGTAACAGTGGTTCATGTTTGGAATAAGAAATCTCAGCTCACTGAGTTGATCGGGGCAATAGTGCCTAAAATGTTGCATAATTTTGCTGAGAGATCTTTTACTTTGTGGTAATCTTAGACGAGTAGTTTTATGGACAAAACCCAGCAGGTCATTCAGTGTTCCCTTAGTGCTAATGTGTCAGAGATGTTGGTGTAGTATAACTGAAGTAATGTTGTTAAGTCCTTAAAGTCATATTCTTTTATTGTCATGACTCTATCGCAGTGGACTTCAGGAGACATCCCTCAACTCTGCTCCCCCTCACCATATCAGACAGCCCGGTAGCAACTGTGGAGACCTTCAAGTTCTTACCACCATCTCCTATGACCTGAGGTGGGAGACCAACATCTCCTCTATCCTCAAAAAGACCCAGCAGAGGATGTACTTCCTGAGACAACTGGGGAAGTACAGTCTCCCACAGGAGCTGCTGATCCAGTTCTACACTGCTTTCTAACATCTAAATCTCATGAAAAGGCTGAAATGGGAAAGTTAAGCAGAGCAGTACATGTTACAGATTGTAAGCGTTTATCTTCTGCTGCCCCGACACTGAGATTGTTATAAATGTCTGCGTTTGTTGGTATTGTCAATGACTAACAAACAACCTGAGTCTAAAGCTGAGTTTAAAGTTCGTACCTAGTGTCTCCTTCACACACAGACAAACTGAATCCAGATGAAAATAATCCTCCTGTACTTCTTGTTATCTCAGAGAGAAACTCAGTTTAGTTCAATCTCACCTGCAGAGACGAAGACAAGGACAAACAGCAAGGTGCAGCAGAGCAGCGCAGTGCCAGCAGCCATCTCTGTGTCAGTATTTGTGCTGATCCGACTCTTAGTTTGTTCTAAATGTCTGAGTCTGTCGGAGTTTTCAGCCAATAACAGAGCCTGACTTTAAATACTGACTACATCAGATTACATTTAAGCTTGAAATAAAGCTGAAAGTCTGCTTTGAAGAACAGATCTGACTTTCAGCGGCTCACTCGGACTTTGCGCTGTTTGTGGTGCATTCAAGAACCTCGGAGACCTCGCCCTCGGTTTGGTGAACTAACAGGCCCACGTGACCCGGTGACGGTCACAGTGTAACAGCTGCCTGCTCAGTGTAACCAAACATCGTGGCGTTATTTGTGTCTGATCTGTGATGAAGCTTCTGCTGTGGATATGTGTTATCTCCTTAATGCTGGGCTTACACTGTGCGATTTTTGCCCCATTTGCGCGTCCGCAGCTTCTCACACTGCGCACGCGCAAACACATAAATGTCGGTGGAAAAAGACGGAGCATCTGGACACAAGCGATGGAGGCACTTGTAGAACTTTGGAAAGCTCATCCGAGCCTTTTCGATGTGGCCTCACAAAATAATCACGACCACAACAACCGTGAAAATAGTTGGATTGCTGCTCAATCACAGCTGCCTGATCAATGTTTTTCATTAGCAATTCAGCAAAGTTGATGGCGGCGGTGTGTCTGTGTGAGTGAAAGATAGAGAGGGAGAGAGTGACAGATTTTCTGTTATAACCAAGGGTGTAGATTTGGCATGGACGGAAGGGAAATGTCCCCACCAATATTCAGCTTTTATTGAATTGTCCCCACCAATAATTTGATCTCTGCGAGTAAAGAAATCAAACCCAATAGAAAGAAAAATCGATCTGTCAACGTCTCCTTCACCCAGCGGTACAGAAAGAGTTGAATTACGTTCTCTACTGGCGTCCTACGTCATGTGACAAATATGGCCAATGTGATTGGCTGTGCCCTTCAGGGAGCTCTGTTTAGTTTTAGCATAACGTGTTTTGGAAACTAACTGCACAGCAGGCAGCACTATTAGTTCTCTCAGTCTCAGAGCAGCATTTCTAATTTTGATTGAAACTGTCAGAGAAAACAGCAGCTTTGAGCAGCCCGGATATTAGTTTACAGAGGCTGTTAAAATTATATATCTAACATTAAAATGTTGGTGACACAATAATTTCATCCTAATGGCACTGGCATATTCATAGGGTTAATTTTTGAGACAAATATTATGAGGTAGTCATGATGTTGCAAATATTCCACCTTGTAGTGCAGTTTCACAAAGTGTTTTAAAAATGCACTCACCCTACAAACATTACTGATGAGTCAAAATCTGCACAAAGTGACAGAAACACTGAAGCAGCTCCACATTTTATTCTTATTGTCATGTTCGTCCTATTTGTCAGGTGACAGAAGAACCAACACAGAGCTCAGAGAGTAATGGTGACACAAGATCACAGGTGGAACTGGATGATGACTTGTTGGTTCATGACTGTATTTGAAGCACATGTGTGGCTGCATGTATGTGGAATGTCTCACTGTTATTCATCAGGTGACAGAGGCAGCTCTGCCATGTTGTAGCTCAGACAGAGGTGAAGAGGCGAGGTCACAGGTGACTGACTGATGTTATGGTGCTATAGATTAACTAGTATTTATTATCATGACAATTGTCAGGCTGCTGATGTAAATTGTTTCATTAGTGTATATTGGACAAAGAATCTGTATTGACATGTCTCACTTTTTATATGGCACAAATCAATGTGTTATTTTATCAGGTGGCAATATGTCCTAGTGCAGTCAGAGGGGAGGAGCCAGGGCCAAAGGTGAGGCACATCAAGCACAGAATAATAATACTTTTAATCTGAGGATAAAACGCATGTACTGAGGCTGAAAGAAGCTTCAGTGCTCTCAGAAGACTAAAAACATGACTAAGGTCAACAATGACTCAAATGAGATTAAACAATGCTGCTGTATGTCCACCAGGAGAGACTGGACAGTATAGATGTAAAACCAATATGCCAGCAGTTTATCTCAGTTAACGAGAGGAGCAGGCATGTGTTTGGCTGCTTCACATTGAGTTGTTGTGTGGGACACCAGTGGTCCATGTCTGTTGCTGTAACAGTGGTTCATGTTTGGAATAAGAAATCTCAGCTCACTGAGTTGATCGGGGCAATAGTGCCTAAAATGTTGCATAATTTTGCTGAGAGATCTTTTACTTTGTGGTAATCTTAGACGAGTAGTTTTATGGACAAAACCCAGCAGGTCATTCAGTGTTCCCTTAGTGCTAATGTGTCAGAGATGTTGGTGTAGTATAACTGAAGTAATGTTGTTAAGTCCTTAAAGTCATATTCTTTTATTGTCATGACTCTATTTGAAGCTATTTTTATGTTTGTATGATACCTGGTTTATATGGAATATGGCTGAAGTAAACTAAAGCCTAAAATACTTAGTCAGTCATTTGTTTAATAGTAATTTAACATTATATAATTCACATGTAAAAATATGAATTGTAATTCGGTTTAAAAGCATGTAGAATAGCATATGTAGGCAAGTATATTTCTCCTTTTTTTCTATCAAGAAGCAAAGACAAAAAGGGGGAAAAAAAGAAACAGGGCAGAGTTCGATGGTTGAATCATCCGTCCCCACCAATGCCAAAACCAAATCTACACCCTTGTTCTGGCACATTAGCTTTAGCACACACATGTACATACAGTGACATTTTATACCTTCTCCAGAATACTGTATATACTATGGCCACAAGTTTGCATCATGATTCTTATCCAGAGTCCTCTCCTTATTATTTACTCCTGGTGCTATAAGTAATAAGAATAAGTAATAAATATAAAATATATTTATGATCATTATTATCAGCATTGTTTATTTGTATAGCAATTTAAGAACACACCAGGCAGACCAAAGTGCTGAACAACACAGATCAAAACAACTAGCTAAATTAAAAATACAATGAAATTAATAAAAAAATGTGTCAGAGTTAAAAGCCAGTGAATAAAAATAGATTTTCAATCTGGACTTAAAGACCTGCACTGATGATGCTTGTCTAATATGGAGGGGAAGGTTATTCCTAAGCATCGGAGCCACAGTTGAGAACGTTCTGGCAAGATCTGAGAACTGCTGTTCACAAACGCTGTCCATCTAATCTGACTGAGCTGGAGCTGTTTTGCAAAGAAGAATGGGCAAAGATTTCAGTCTGTAGATGTGCAAAGCTGGTAGAGACAGACCTAAAAGACTGGCAGCTGTAATTGCAGCAAAAGCTGGTTCTACAAAGTATTGACTCAGGGGGGCTGAATAATTACACACATCCCACTTTTCAGTTATTTATTTTTATAAAATGTTTGGAATCATGAATGGTTTTCGTTCCACTTCTCACGTGTACACCACTTTGTGTTGGTCTTTCATGTGGAATTCCAATAAAATTGATTCATGTTTGTGGCTGTAATGTGACAAAATGTGGAAAAGTTCAAGGGGGCCGAATATTTTTGCAAGCCACTGTAACAGTGCTGTTGCTGTGGTAATTTTATGTGATTTACCTTGCAGAGACTGGTACAGCTGTGGTCTACCCAGCAGTGAGAGATGACGATGTCTGTTATGGACAAACAGAACAAGGAGGCCCAGGTACAACTGCTCTTTATCTTGGGACAAAGCCAAAAACTATTGATGTTTTGCATGAGGAAAGATTTGTTGCATTGATTTGTGAAACATAGGACTCAGATGCAGGACGGTAGAGGTTAAAAAAAAAGAAGTCAAAAACATCCAAATCTAAAAATTGAATTTAGTCCAAGAAAAGAAAAGTAAAATCTAAAAATCACAAAAGAAATAAAAAATATACACTTGTCACCAGATAGAAGGGAAGGTTATTTATTTATTTTTCCATCAATCCATCCATCCATTTTCTTTCGCTTATCAGGGTCTGGGTCGTGGATGGAACAGCCTGGGACCAGTAAGGTGTTCCCAGGAGACACCTCACCCAGGAGACATCCTTGTTAGATGCTTAAACCAAGCATCGACATCACTGAAACCACAGCACCAATCTGTCTCGCGCTCACTTCTACCCTTTCTTATGAACAAGACTTGGGTGAGTAACTCATCCCTGACCTGAAGTGGGCTCTTCACCCTTTTCTGGCTTAGGACCATGGCCAATTCACATATTTGGTGGAGTGAGCTGGAGACCAACATCTTATGAAGCCAACAGAACCGCATCATTTGCAAAAAGCAGAGAAAAAATTCTAAGACCACCCAAGTGGAAGCCTTCTGCCACTTGGCAGAAATGGCTAGGAATTCTGTCCATAAAAATAATGAAGAGAACTGGTGAAAAGAACAGCCCTTAGGGAATGAGTCTGTCTTATACAGCCCTAGCTCTTGTATAGCTTGTTGTATAAGGATCGAACGGCCCACAGCAATGAGCCAGACACCTCATACTCCCGAAGCACCTCCCATAGAACACCCAAAGGGACATGATCAATCAAACGTCTTCTCCAAGTCCACAAAACACATATAGATGTGTCCAAAAGTTGAATCTGTTCACCTGGGCCCTGAATTTTCTCACTTCTCCAGTGAGAACACGACACAAGCTGCTGGATTCTGGACTTCCATGTAACTCCAGAACGTGCAGACACCGGTCAGATTTGACTAAACTGACCAAGATTAACAAAAAGCCATGAGCACTGAGCAGCAGGGCTTTAAGGGGCTCTGCAAAGAGGTCTGACACAGTTTACGTGACACTGTTTTGAATTGTGATTCAAATGTTACTGTTATGTAATGTGAAGATGAATCTCCCTCTGATTCCTCAAAGCGCTGTGATTTCATCATTATTTCTTTTGTACAACAAGATCAGGATTTTACATAAATATGCTGATGACTCTGTGATCATGTGACTTCTTCAGGGTCTGAAATCTGTGATTTTTTTACTTTTTAAATTACATGAGTAATTTAAAAAAAGCCAGGAGAAAAAATCTAAATGAACACATGACACAAACAAGACCATAAATATAAGAACCAAGACGTTAAACTGAAGTCTGAAGCTGACAGGGAGCCAAAGCAGAAGCTTTGAAAGATTCATAAAAACATCGCAGCAGCATATTGGACAGAATTAATAGATTTTTTTTTAGTCAAACAAGAAAACTGATAATAGTCAATAATCCAAGGACAGCACATGAAAGCACAGACGAGGATCTTCTGAGACACAACAGCTTCACATTGTTCTCATTTGTTGCTGCTGATAGTTTAGCCTGAGTTTCCTGCCCGTGTGTTTGCTGTCAGTGTTACAAATCCTGAGGCTGTCTGTTCAGTCAGTGAAACACCAAACACAGATCAAGCTTCTTCCATAAGCCACACAGAGGAAATACTGAAGCAAACACAGACATGGAGGCACAGAAACACCAAGAAAACCAAAGGATCACCACAGAGAGAAGAACATAACAGAATCAAAGTGAAACTACAAACATTCAGAATAACAATGAGTCCAAAGTGCGAAGAGGTCTGATGTTCCAACAGTGTTCAGGCTGAGAATTATTAACTGCGATGCTCCAGTTTGAGCTAATGGTGGCAGTGCTGTCTCACTGTTATACAGGAGATAACAAGTGAGAGCATCACGAAAACACAGATATTTTATTACGTCTTTGTGACGTCATGACAACGTCAGCCTGATGTCTGGTTGGTTTTTCAGTTTTTTAGTTGGTGTCATCAGGTTTGTTCTACACGGTGGATGCTGTATCTTATAACACTGCCATGATGTTTACTGTGAGTCTGGAGGTTTGGTTATAGTGAACCTGCCTCCTGATGTTTATCACATATTCACAGCAGAAGCTTCATCACAGATCAGACACAAATAACACCACGATGTTTGGTTACACTGAGCAGGCAGCTGTTACACTGTGACCGTCACCGGGTCACGTGGGCCTGTTAGTTCACCAAACAGTGGAGATTTCCGAGGTTCTTGAATGCACCACAAACAGCGCAAAATCCGAGTGAGCCGCTGAAAGTCAGATCTGCGCTGCTGCACTCTGCTGTTTGTCCTTGTCTTCGTCTCTGCAGGTGAGATTGAACTAAACTGAGGTTCTCTCTGAGATAACAAGAAGTACAGGAGGATTATTTTCATCTGGATTCAGTTTGTCTGTGTGTGAAGGAGACACGAGGCTGGGTGGACACTAGCTTTCTCTCACACATGATGTTCGCTTATTATCAGCACATGTTGTTGTTCTGTGGAAGCTAACATCTTGTAGTTTCTGACACTTTGCATGTTTAGCATGAGGCTAAAATTCCCCCTCAGTGGGTCACTGGTGACCTGGTGGATGTTCAGAGGTTCATTAAATCCAACATGACTAAAAACTCAAATGTCAAAGGAAATAAACAAAATATTTAAAGTCAATCATTCTGATCATAATTGTACTTTGACCTTTAACCTCTCTGCTCTGTGTTGTTTCCTCTTTCAGACCAGAAAAACATCACAGCGGAGTCTGGACAGAATGTCACTCTCCCATGTCGAGCTCTAAATAATAATCCCATCAGTGTTGTAAAATGGAGCAGAGCTGACCTGAGAGATGAATATGTGCTTTTGTACGAGGGTGAGCGATTTTAAACAGATGACCAGCATCCATCTTTTAAGAACCGGGTGGATCTGCAGGACAAAGAGATGAAGGATGGAGACGTGTCCTTGATTCTGAAGGATGTGACAACTAACAATTAATGATGCTGGAACATACGAATGTCATGTCTACATGGGAAGAGACTCATGGGAGCTCATCAGCATCATCTCCCTGACTGTTGTTGTTCCTCCAGGTGAGTGAGTAGAGTTGAGTGTGTGTGTGATCAGAGGTGAAGCTGCTTCCTGGTTGTTGATGTGTGTTTGTTGTATGGATGAGCTGGTGGATGTCAGAGGTAGACAGATGTTTCTCCAGCTGTTGTCTTTGTGGCTGGTAGTCTAGAGTTGTAGAGCAGCATTGTTTGGTTAGAGCAGAAACAAAGACATTTATGAATCCGTCTCTTCTTCTCTTGCTCTCTAACTCGTCTGTAAACATGTGTGGGGAAACTCAATGTTAAAGCCTACAGCTGGAGGGGGAGGGGAGGGGTGAAGCTGGTGGTTGTGAGTCTGTGAAAGTGAATCCTGCCGGTGCCATAGCTGCTGAAAACGTACTTAGTGCAGACACAAAACGTCCATCAGCTTCAAAGTGTGTCAGAAAAATGTCCACATGATGACTGATGGATGAGAGAGGTCCCATTGTTGTTGTTGTGCACAAATCATTGAACAACACAAACACTTAGAGCTGCTTTCAGTGCTGCCTGTTTTGTTACTGCACACATTTCTGATGGTCCTACAGTCCAACGTAGCAAACATCTACTGAAGCCTCTTCTTAGAGACCAAAGGTTGGATCAGAGCGAGCAGCTGAAAGGACACGTCTATGAATGCAGTCAGAGACTTTCTCACAACCTCACACTTCATCTGATCACATTTACACTCAGGCTTAAACTCATGCTTTCTGTTAGTCACTGAAAATAGAAACAGACTCACACTGGTTCTTAAAGAAATCAATATTAAAATTAATATATAATCAGATCGTCATTTTCAACAATATGGATACCATCATGTCATGTTTGGCTCCTACAGTTGAGACAGTGTGTGAATGGGTGGATGACTGGATATGTAAAGCGCTTTGGGGTCCTTAGGGACTAGTAAAGCGCTATATAAATACAGGCCATTTACCATTACACAACTTCACAGACACACAGCCCCTCCCCTCACTAACAGCTGGATCACTGTCACAGGTGACACACTCACCTGTCTGTGTTTCCGCAGGTTTCAACATTCACAATGTGACGACAACTTAATGACTGTTTTGCTTTATTTTAGACAAACACACCATTGTTCTTCTCTCTGTGCTGTTGCCCATTGGGTCAGTCTATGTTGTGGTTCTACTGGTGTTACTGGTTCTGCTGGTGAGACTATGTGTTTACAGGAAACTTGAAGGTTTTTACATATTCAGTCTTATTCATTGTGGTATTTTGTTTCCATTCTGTGGTCATAATTTGGTCTATTTAGATTCCTAAATCATAAAAGTGTTTACTTCAACTCATTTCAGCAGATGGAGAAGATGACATCACCAGTGTCATCACATACAATGTTGTGAAATCATCAACAACCTCCAGTCAAACACATCAGAAATAGAGGTTTGTGTGTTTTCCTTTTCCCTATTACCTGCAATGCTCCAGTTTGACCTCATGGTGGCAGTGCTGTCTCACTGTTGTAATGGCTACACTCAGACTACAGGAGAGAACAAGAGGGCTCTACTAAAACATGTTTTATCATGTGTTTGCGACATCATGCTGATGTCAGCCTGATGACATCATCAGGTTTTATAGATCACGTGCTGATGTCAGCAGTGTTAATATGTAAATCTAGTGCAGTATATTCATCTTTGTGTCAGTGTGAAGTCACATAATGTTGCACTGAAAAAATAATATTTTGAAAAGCTCAAACAAAGAAAGTGTTCATGTCCTCCAATGACTAATATATTGTTTTAATGTTTGGAGATGGAAACGAAAGCTTTGTCCTCATTCGTGTGACCTTGACCTTTGTATTTATTATATTTACTCACATGATTGGAGCAGAACTGGAAATCTTTGGCTTCTATAACCTGTAAAACTTCAGATTTTAAGATGTTTTCATGCAGTGTGTGATTTTGTGACACTTTATAGCGTCATTGTGACATCGTATAGAAAAAATAAACTGTGTGTTGTTCAGCTCTCTTTGTGTCCTTTCATATCAGATATTAAACTCCACATGGTTTCTTTACATTAATTTTGAAAGTCAACTTTGACCTTTGGCCCTAACAACAAAGGTCTACACTGCTAACACACAGAGAGACAACATGCCAGTGGTTGTGTGTTTGTTGTCACGGCAGCAGCAGCCATCAGTGACACCAGCACACAAAAGCAACACAACAGCAGGTTCAAACACTCAAAGAGCTGCGTTACATTTGAATGTGTGACTGGTTGCTGAGCTGTTTGATGTTATGTGTCAGAGTTCAGCTTCACATGTTTGAAATAATAACACATTTCTGGGAGCAATAATGACAGAATAAGGAACAGGACAGACGATGACGACCTTCTTCTGTTGGACATGCGCACATCAGTTATATGCATTGATCCAGTGCTGCTTCACAAGTACACACACACAACAGGAAGCGGTTACTGCTTACAGATGAAGGTTATGTGGAGTTAACATCTGATTTACTGTTGACTGGTTTCATCTGTGAAAACAAATGAACAAACTTCTTTTGGCTCTCGGAGGAGGCGGACGCACTTTTTCTCCTCTCCCTTATCTTCCCTGCTTATATCCTTGTCTAGTCTCGTGTTTTTTTTGTATTACTTTCCCTGGAACACTCTCTCAGTCTGTTTCAAAGAACAGCTGTCAAATTCTCATGAGTTGTTGCAAAAGAAAAATTCTCATGAGTTGTTGCAAAAGAAAAATTACTATCATAATCTGGCTACCCCTTCGGCGCCAGCCGTGGGCTCAAGGCTGGAGCTGAACAAAAACACCCTGATAACGACTGTGTTTAGTCTGTTCCTTCCCATTCCTTGCAAGGCCACCTGGGTTGGCTGGAAGACCGTTTACTTAGCCTGGCAGGGCGAAGGACACTGTCTCAGCTGAACTATGGACACGCACACACATACATATACTGATACTGATAAGCACTCACTGACGCATCACCCTCCCTACCCCGGATCCAACGCCACCTCCAACGCTTACCTCCCCTCTGATGTGGCCATCGGGTCAGTTGGAGGCGCAGTCGAACATTGCAGCGGTCCCAGATCAGATGTACACACTGGAACTCTTTCCCATGTTGCTGTCTGTGTTTATTGTGCTATGGTGTGTTGATATCTGTGCATTCCTGTATTACCCTTTTGTGTTACACATTTCAATGTTTTTTTCCTCGTTACCTAGCCTGATCTGTCTCCCCAATGTGATGTTTGTGTATTGTATGTACGGTCGGCAAGGTCTGTCATCTCGGTTGTGGGCAAAAGACCTGCAACTGACAAATAAAGGCTATCTCATCTCATCTCATCATCAAATCAAATGAAATGAATTGAAGAAAAGCTGTCAGACTTTATCTGACACAATATAAAGAAAAAAAATCACCTCCATCACAAAGAGGAAGTGTACTCAGTTACTGCCCTGTACTTTCATTACAGTCATGTGATTTCCAGGAAGTGCTGCAGCGCTGCATGCTCTCTCCCTGTAGACCATTTTCCGCTGCTCGTCTTTCATTAGTTTTATTTCTGCTTTGTTATGTTAAGATTTATGAGCGAGCAGAGTGAGGAATGGGGTTTTGACACACCAGCGTTCCCCATTCTGGGGCTGGAGGCTGGGAGAAGGACTCCAGCCATCTGGTTGGGTTCACTCCTGGTGGCTGCTTGGCTGCCCGGTGAGCACTTATTATTATTTATTATTTACTGTTATTTATGCATATGTTGGTAGTTGCTGTGGTTTGCCTACTGTGTTATTTTTTTCTCTTGCCTTCTCCTTCTGTTAACTTTCTCCCTTATGTTACCACCCGGCTCAAAAGCTGCAACATAAATAAGGAGACGAACACCAGAATTTCAGTGAAAAGAGGTTTTATCTTAAAATGCAAAGCAAGTTGGCTAAAACAGCTGGTATCACCCAGCAATGTTCCCTCCAAGCTGCGCACGTGCGCAATTGCGCACTGTTGGCACGGTCTCTGCTCACAGAAAATCTGCGTAGCGCACAAAAAAAAATCTAACCTGAATTGAAATTAAAATTAAAACTTTAACAAATTCTGTTTTGCAGTGTTAGTCAGTGAGTGACTGGCTGCTCCTGCATGGGATTAGAACGATGCCACCTTATCCCATAGTCCAGCCATTAATGTGATTCACATTCGTGTATACGCAGCCAATCAACGTTGTTGACAGGCTATGACAGCGTCCTTATGTGTTTTAGCGAGCAAAGCGGCGTGACTGATGTGGAGTGAAGCCACGTTAATGACAACGTGTACAACAATTGGAGATGTGAGCAGGACAGACGAACAATTGACGAAGTGTTATACTGTAATGGTCAACTTGGGAACCTAAATCTGTTTGGCATCTTTTGGCCTTCAGACAACAATTTAGATTCTTACACTGCTGAACAGGGAAAAATATGCAGATTTATGAAATGTGTCCATAAAATCAAATCAAATCAAAATTTATTTATATAGCACATATTAAAACAACAGTGTTGACCATAGTGCTTCACAGTCAGTAAAAGCATGAGACAGTTAAAACAAACAATAAAAGAGGACAACAAACAATAGGTAACAACACAACAAGCTAGACCAGCCAAGTAGACAGAATCAAAAGCCAAAGTAAAAAAATAAGTTTTAAGACGTGATTTAAAAGACTGGATAGACTCGGCAGTACGAATATGAACAGGGAGGTTATTCCAGAGTCTAGGTGCCACAGATGCAAAGGCCCGGTCACCTCTCGACTTCATTCGAGTCCTAGGTTGTGCTAGGAGCCTGTGATTGGACGATCTAAGTGCTCTGTTGGGATTGTATGAGTGGAGTAGTTCAGAAAGATAGCTGGGCGCTAAATTATTCAGAATATTAAAAAGCTGAAAATGTGTTTCACACACACCTCATAGACATCTGTGAGCAGGTCTCATAGTCTGTGAGTTTGTTGTTTGGAATCTGTTTATTGCTGCGCCACATTTAGGGTCATATTAACTTTTCTGATAATAATCTGAGAGAAAGTGCTGAACTCCTCTTCTGAGCTGTTACAGGAACAGAGGTTGGCAGATGTGTCAGTGACAGAGTTACAGTTAGAGAGGTCAGTGAGCAGGATTTCTATCAGGATTCATGTCAGAGTTATTATAATGATGTCTGTTGGTTCACACTCACGGCTGCTTTGGACTGATTCCAGCTCAAAGAGCATCAACATGTTTTCATGTTTCCATCATGATGAGGAGCAGAAACTCTGAGGATTCTCCTGAACTGACTACAGTAAGTCATCCCACAGCTTCTGCTTTATATTCTACATATTATTCAGTAAATTATAGATTATTACTGATAATCAGACACTTCTGTAGTTCATCTGTAGTTAAGTAGAAATGAAGTCAAAGTGAAAAGGACTCTGAAAAGTAGTCAGAGGTTAAAGTGGGTGTGGCCAACACGTTCTCACTCCCAACTCATCAAACGTGTGACGCATGGTCAGGCTCCCTCTGCTTCACTTATGGACGCGCAGGGTACCTGTCACTACCCGATCCGTACCGGAAACCCGATCGGTACCCCGCATGCGCGAAAGGTTTCTACTTCCGGTCGTAGCGTTTTACGATAGTTATGGGTCAGAGTATCTGTTAAAATGTTAAGAATAACAAGTATATCTTAAAATGTTTGCAATAATGAAGCATTTCAGTACAATGTAGACAAAAACGAAAAATGAAAAGAAAGTTACGGATCAGGACTCTCCGATCCTTACTGCGCATGTGTAAAGTCTGACCGTACAAATCGGGTCTACCCGATCCGTACCGCGCATGTGCAGATGTTTTCTTCTTCTTCTGTTCGTTTAATGGCAGTTTACTCCCCAGTGTACGAGGATACCGCCACGTGCTGACCGAGCGAATAAACCCTATTATAAACTGAATTATCGTCATTACAAACGTGTGTTAAATCTGATTTAGCGATAGTCGAGTGTGTTTATGCTTGTCTGTGAGGAGAGGATTGTTGGAATAGTGATGATAATGTCCGCTATCACTGTCAATTGTCAGTAAACACTTCATCTGGCTGATGAATCTACACGTGAGATATTACAAAGTCTGCATTATTAACTCTGTAATTAGGCGCCATTCTTCTTATTTTACGGCGCTGTTGCTCAATCGGGGGACGCTCTCTGTTGAGGAGAAAAGCATGAATTTCTTTGTATACGGATTATCCATTGTTTAAATGTCCCGGGCAGTCGAAAGGAAGGCAGAGCTGTTGAGAAATGCTAGGAGCTAACTGGGCGCTAACCGCATCATTCAAATATATTGAATGTCGCAAAGAGAGGAAGTGACGTAAGATTTGCGCATGCGGGGTACCGATCGGGTTTCCGGTACGGATCGGGTAGTGACAGTACCCCTCTCGTGTCGGGAATTGACGTGAAGGGTCCTCCGATTGAAGAGATTGCCGCGGAAGTGCCTTTTGTCCGTATATTTAGACATTTTCCAAATCACATTGTAGTGACGTATACAGAACACAATAAATTATATAATGTAAACAACTACCTGAAAAACAGGTAGAACAATACTTTTGTATGGTTTATTGCATTTATGGAGGGAGTGATGTATGCTGGGTAATGGCACAGCTAGCTACTGGGTGACTTTATTCACCCGCTTCGGCTGTTATCAGTCCATACAATGGGCGTTATTAGCACAAATCAGTCCCATAGATATGGGCCATCTCCTGCTAGATTGTTCAGAAGGTTGTTCTCATCCATCCAGATGGAGGATCACTAACAGGAGCGTGGAAGACTCCAGAATCCACTCTGGCTGCAATCCGGTGGATATGCAGTGTGTACAGGTAAGACCATTTAAACGGACAGCATTTATCGAATGACCATTAAAAGTCAGCGAGTGTCAGTAATGTTAATGTGGTTATGTTAGTAATACACCGAGTGCTAATATAACAGCTTTAAGATGCATTTGTAGATGTTATTACGTGTTTTACCGTCTTTATGGTGCTAGCTTAAAGTTACGGTGTAAACGTTAGCTTATATTGGAGTAAAGCTGTTACTGTTTAAACGATGTTAGCACAGAAATATTAGCTTCAGTGCATCTGTAATAAATATGTGCAAGTTTCAGTGCTTCATTTAAACTGTATGATACTTATACTGACCCAGGGTCAGTGTAAAATACAATCCCAGCTGTGTGAACAAAGCCTGGCTCCTTTAATCCTGCATGACAAACCTCAGGATGCAGGTTATTATTACTCTTTCCTGCTGGCACACCTGTCACACCTGAGAGTCAGCTAGAAACATACAGTGACGTGGACATCATGCAAAGACTGCCAGACTCTGTAATACTGCAAATGATCAGTGACTCAGGTTAACACTAAACTTTAAACGGTACCTCTGTGTCTCTGTGTGCTGAACATCTAGGATTGAGTCAGGCTGCATTGACTGTGGGACTTTAATGTGTTAAAAGCAGGTTGAAGACGGCTCAGAAACATTTGAAGATTAAAATTTAGCATTATGGCTGCTGGTGGTTTGTAAAGCCTCTACTCAGCTGTATTTTTGTTACTAATTTATGTTTGTTGTTGTTTAACACAGATTTCAGAAGAGCAAATATTCTTAATAGTTTAACTAGATTTCATTTGTCAGTGTGGGACTGCTGAGTCACCGGAAGAACTCATTTCATTCATTCTCCACATGATGTTCATATACAGAAATGTTTCACAGGAACTGATTTCTCCCAAAGGGTGAACTAGTGTGTTTCCATAGATTACCTCTGTATGAATGTACTTCTTAAATGAAGGCAAGTGTTTGTCCTTTTTTGTTCCTCAGGTACAGTACGTGATATCAAGGGCAGGCGGTCAACACTGGGGGTAGACAAGAAGCAGACGTACTTCCAAGAGGGAGCTGCAGTGAGGTCAGAGGTCAGAATCTGAAACAGCTCAGGTTTATATTTTAGAGGCTATAAAAAATCAAAATGTATTTATAAAGAAACCTTTAAATAATGGTCATAATTATGATTATTATAAGAAATATCAAATATTTAAGTGGATTTTCTGTTACACATATTGTGTTAGCCCTGCAATAAACTGGCAGCCTGCCTTTGTCCTGTATCAGCTGGGATAGGCTTCATCCTCCCGCGACCCTGAACTGGATACATTGTATTCCAATTATGTAATCTGATCATTTACAAACTCAAGGTATCCAATTAAAATGTAAGTAATAATTATAAAATGCAGAAATAAGTGTGACATGAATGTAAATGTGTGAGCTGACATAGAGGACAGCTACATGTAGTCTGAAAAACCTTTGTTGTCAAGTTTGCAGGTCTATCAGCACGAGACATTCTTACATAGAAGAGACATTAAAGTCTCTAACTCAGTGAAGCATTATTGGTCCCGTCTGTTTGGATAAATATAGTAAGTTGATGTTTGTCCATTTATTGACACATTTTCTTAAGTGCTTATCCAGTTCAGGATCACAGTGGAGCTGCAGCTGGATATGTTCACTAAATAAACTTTACAAAAGTTAACAATAAACCTGCATCCATGTACGTTGTTGTCCACAGGATGAGAAAATCAAACTGGAAGACTGTGGAACATGTTAATAAATGTATGTGTTTATGCCTGTGTCTTTCACAGGAGGCGCTGGAAGGTTTCCCTAATAGTTCCTGGTGAATCAAAGCAGAACCATAAAGGTTGCTGGACTGCATGATGGCCTTACCCCTGAGCAGTCATCCTGTTAAAGGAGGAACCAGTTAGAAGCTGTTTTCAAAGTAGCTGAGCAGATTTCATCTCAAGTAAGCGATTAACTGTTTGTTCGTCTGTTCTGCCACTTAAAGAGCATTTAAGGACGTGTTTCGAGTGTCCAGTTGAATTAATTCTACTGGCTCTCATGGTCATTTGTTATTATAGACATATTTTTCATCTTCATCCAGCTATTTAGTAAATTCTATCTATTTAGTAATATCCGTCAGCTATAAAATGTAATATAAATATAAAAATATCTAAATATCTCCTGCCCTTTATGTTTTAATGATGTAAGTCTGTTATCGTGTTACATTAGCATTCCTCACATATCAATGAGATGCTGTACAGTACAATCCTACTGACACAGCAGAGGGATAACGACGGCTATTCAACACGTTACACGACCACATTCGAGCTGCATGACGAATACACAAAAAAAGACGCTTTAGTTCACGTTGTCTGGTCC
>NW_024387393.1:0-41466 GCF_900408965.1 Simochromis diagramma
AAGGTGCAGCACTCATAACCACAGCAGAGCTTACCGTGCTACTGCCTGCTGCCACAGAGCACTATAAGAGCACAGCACGACTCTAATCACTACAGCACCAGCATCAAATGTCTGGCTCATTAGCTACAACAGAGTCCACTGTACCAACCATGATGCTTGGGGACCGTTAGCACAGGGTCACTGGCCACTGGGAGGAAGGGGAAGTGAGAGAGCTGGTCAGTCTCGTCCTCCAGAATGGCCACAGCAGAGGACGCCAGGGAGTTGGCGTGCTCGGACAGCGTGTCCAGTACTTTGCCGTTTACATAGCCGCTCACAAGGTAGCGGATCAACTCCATCTTACGGGTATAGTCTGGATGTGCGATACTGATGAACGGTGAGAGAGATTGAAGTAGAAAAGTAGAGAAAGGAGGACAGAGTTGGGTAAGAGGATTATATAAATAAAAGATACATACATATCCAAAGGAGGTGAGAAATGACAAGGGGAAAAAAGTGGAAGGTCACATGAGGCAGCTTATGTAAAAAAAATCAACATAAAATTATTGATGGCAAAGAACACATTGAAGTGACATGGAAACACTCGCCTGGTTTGGACAGAGGCATGGGAATAGGATAGTACTTCCTGGATGCTGTTGGAGGACTGTTGACATAATAAAAATACCTTTTTTCTATATATGCATATAAATTAGCCAATGTGATTAGAATACAATCGTTTACACATTTCTAACAAAATCTGCTGCATTAAATATGAATTATCACTGCACGACTGGATCTGCTGTTTGACCCCCACCAACCTGGTCCCGTCCTGATATTCTAACTCTGTAATATGCAACTTCTGTCAGTGTCCTGATACTGGAAACTGAATTTCCCAGAGGAACCACCCGAGGGATTAATAAAGTTCTATCTAATCCATCGACAACAGAAAAAGAAAACCTGCTGCTTGCAACAGCATTGTGTTAGAAGCATTTTTACTGGAGTGAATGCATTTAACTGTACTTGCATCATCTCTTAAAAGTACTTATATATTGCAATAAGACTGCAAAAAGCAAAGGGGACTGAATTCTATAGTATGTGGTATGTGTATAAGGTGACACATGTATGCAGTTTCCTGCCATTAGTGTAATGTAAACTTGGAATCATCACATATCTACAGGTATTTGTACTGAATGGAATGAGCTGAAAAGCAGCTTTACAGTATATTAATCAGAACAATGCTGCTCTCTAATATATCTTGGTAAAGTGCAGAAAAATCTAATGTTTTATATGATACAGTGTGATTTCAGTAACATATCATAATGGAGGCTTCAGCAAGTACTTACGAAGGAAATCCTTCCCTCTGCTCTTCAGTTAGTTCATCAAATACCTCCCAAAACATCTGTATGGTGGGGTGGCGGTCATGATATCTCCAACCATAACTTGTGTTCTGAAAACAGTGAAAATGACTGTTATAATCATAGAGTTTGTAAGGTCAGGCACATATACACTATGTTGCCAAAAGTATTCCCTAACCCATCCAAATCATTCAATTAATGTGTTCCAATCACTTCCATGGACACAGGTGTATTAGATCAAGCACCTAGGCACGCAGACTACTTCTACAAACATGTGTGAAAGGACGAGTCGCTCTCAGGAACTGAATGAATTCCAGCATGGTAATGTGATAGGATGCACCAGTGCAACAAGTCCAGTCATGAAATTTCCTCGCTATTAAATATTCCGTAGTCAGCTGTTAGTGATATTATAACAAAGTGGAAGTAATTGGAAATGACAGTGAGTCAGCTGATGCTAAGGCTCATAGTGCACTTAAGTCACCAATATCTGCAGTCTGCTGTTGTTACAGATGTCCAAACTTCATTGGTTTCCATGGCTGAGCAGCTGCATCCCAGCCTTACACTGACAAACACAATGCAAAGCGTCAGATGGAGTGATTTAAGCATCTCAACACTGGACTCTAAAGCAGTGGAGATGTGTTTACTGGAGTGACGAATCACACTTCTCTGACTGGCAATCCGATGGATGTGTCAGGGTTTGGTGGTTGCCAGAAGTACTTGTCTGACTGCACTGTGCCAAGTGTAAAGTGTGGGCATGTGTGCACATGGCTGGGCACCAGTGCACAATACAAGGTCCATAAAGACATGGATGAGTGAGTTTGGTGTAGAAGAACTGGACTAGCCTGCACAGAGTCCTGACCTCAACCTGATAGAACATCTTTGGGATGAATTAGAGCAGCAACTGTGAGCCAGGCCTTCTCCTCCAACATCAGTGTCTGACACCATAAATGCACCTCTGGAAGAATAGTCAAAAAATTCCCATAAACACACCTAAACCTTGTGGAAAGCTTTCCCAGAAGAGTGGAAGCAGTTATAGCTGCGAAGGGTGGGCTGACTATTATATTATACTATCATACAAAAGTCTGGATTAAGACTGAGATGTGACTCAAGTTCATATTTGTGTTAAAGCAGCCGACTGAATGCTTTTGACAGTATGCAGTACACAGTTATTGTGCTACAGGACAGCTGTGAAACTACAGCCTGTGTCTGTTTGGCTGACTGTACCTGTTTGAACTTTTCCCAGTCATGCACGTCCTGGCCGACCAGCACTCCCTGCAGCTCCTCTGGTCGAAACAGCCTCACCAAATCCTGCTCACACACCAGGAAGAAGCCTCGCTTGAACTCCTGGAACAGACTCTCCACTGATGTGTTGAAGGCATGATTCACATAGGCCTCCACAAACTCCTTCCTGTTTAGGAGGGAAAATGTTAAATTAGCAAACATTTCACAGAGACAAAGGTGCTGCAGATGAACCTCACAAACACTTCATGTTTTATATTACCTCATATTAAGACCTACTAAGGACCTGATTGTTTTTAATTATGTCCTGATACATAAAACCTGAGAGCTCACATATCCAGTCATCCACCCATTCACGCACACATTCACACACTGGTGATGGCAAGCTACATTGTAGCCACAGCCACCCTGGGGCGCACTGACAGAGGCGAGGCTGCGGACACTGGCGCCACCGGGCCCTCTGACCACCACCAGTAGGCAACGGGTGAAGTGTCTTGCCCAAGGACACAACGACCAAGACTGTCCAAGCCGGGGCTCGAACCGGCAACCTTCCGATTACAAGGCGAACTCCCAACTCTTGAGCCACGATCGCCCCAGCAGGGGGCACTATCAGCCACAGACTGGGAGCCAGATATGCTCTGCTGGTGCCTCATTGTTACAGAGGAAAGACTCTATAGTGAGAAACAGCTGAGGGGAAAACACTGATCTGGAAACGTCCGAGTGTTACAGAGGATATACACTGTGGTTCAGTGTCACACAATCACAAACAAATACAGCAAAGTACTAAAAAGGGTGTTGCCTCCAAAGATTGCTTTTACTGGTTTGGAGCTTAGGAGGCTTAATAACAACAGGCATGAATGAAGACAGATCAGAACAGCTGTTTGATCACAGCATCCAGTACCAACACAATCATCCACACTCAAGAGCCTGTTGGCTTCAGAGTCAGCAGCTGAATGTCTAAAATATCAAATGTCATTTTTGGTCCATCAGCTACAGCATGAACTGCTTAAAGTGAGAAGCAGCCTGAAGCCCGACAGATTCATCTTTCCAGACTGAAAATATCTCAGAGTGAACCGAGTGGTGCGTTTTCAGGGTGATCTCACAAAGTCAAATCCCTTTAATGATGTTCTGTCCTGTCTTCCTCTATCAAAAGCACACAAACACTATAAAACATTGTTTCGGTGCTTTGGGGTTTTGTTTTCTACACAGAGGTATAGCACGACTAGACCCTAAAGGCAGGCTGCTCACCTACAACCAGCTCACGAACATCTTTCCAATGGAGCTCGCTGCCCTTCTCGTGGATGAGGGTCACTGTGATCCTCCGCTGGATCCCCTGCAGCAAACATAACAGGAGCTCAGGATCACAGTGAGCACAGCTAGAGCAACATTACGCTTTAAAAGAAGATATTCAACTGTGTACAAAGGAAGCAGTTACCACTGTGTGAGTAATAAGGAAACAACATGTGCACCAATCCTGTACCTGGTGCAGCAGGTAGGTACCATGACAGGGCAGGCCTCCACTGTGATCCACGATGGCTGGGATGTACCTGTGCATGGAGGGAGGAGGTGACACAACATCCCAACTTATAATATTCTTCCTGGAGATCATTTTTATGGTTCCTTTAAAGCTTGTGCGTCAATATAACACTCCAGGTGGATACTCACTCTCCAGTGGGCTCCAGCTCGCTGATCTCAAACCAGACCAGCAGGTCGTACTTGCTGACACACTGACCCAGGATGGATTTGGTGATGGTGTTCAACTTGGAGGCTGCAACTGGCACACACACACACACACACACACACACACACACACACAACGTTAACAAGTGGGAATTTGTCTGGATTTAAGAGAAGATGAATAAAAGTGAGCAGTATTTACTACATGCTTTGGGTGACTAAATGGAGGATGGATAGGTGACATGAAAACAGTACTGACCCTTTATACTGAGCCAATAGCTCACACACTTCTATTAAATCTGTCTAAAGAGCCAGTAATCACAGAGGATAGATACTGGAAGCAAACTGAAATGTTAGGAGGAACTAAATCACACATTACAACACCAGTGGCAGCACCCTGCTGTCTCACACATCAGGATCACGGTCCTGTTGAAGCGGGATAATTGCTAAAGCTCACAGTTGCATTCCTCTATACTCAATATGATGGAAAAAACTATTTTAACAAACAATTAAAAAAGGAACAAGTAAAAGATCTACTATAGCCAAAAGAAGACCGTTTACAGACTATAGCCCTGTGAACAAGTATTTGCCTCCTTTCTCATTTCCTATCTTATTCCATATTTGTCACACTTACACCTTTCACATCAATACATTTATAACATTAGACAACAATGTCTAATATTCAACGGCAGTTTTCAAGGGCAAAACGCTATCCAAACATACTTGGTCCTATATGAAAAAGTAATCACACAGAAAACCTGATACCTTGTGTGTCACCTCTGACACCAACAACTGCAGCAAGCGTTTGGTGCTAGAGGTCACATTTGGACTCTGGACCTCTGTGGAGTGTGCACATGATCTCATTACTGTCTAAAAATCCAAGGAGTGCTGAATCATTGAAAAATACACAGTAACAGGTGTGTAGCATCGCTAACTAGCTAGCAACAAGCCTCTAACACAGTGTGTGTATGCTAGCGGCTAATCTAGCAAACAAATGAACAGAGTGCTTTTAGCTGTTGCACAAGGATGATGATAAACTGTGTGTCTTTTTTATAATCACCTGCTTCAATTTACCTTAATCCAAGGAGTGCTCAGTGTGGGTAAATCTGCCATGAGCAGATAAAGTGGATGAGTGGGACTAGGTAGGTGTGCCGAAAACAGGCAACAAAGCTGACGCTGAAGAGTGTGCTGAGAACATAGTGGCGCTGCCAGCAGGTTTCCGGCTAGCAGGAAGACTTTGGTGCAGTAACACCTCCAACATTGGCAGTCCCATTTTGTGAAAGCCAATAAAGAAATAGCTAGGTTTCCATGTGTCATTTGTGTGGAACAATGCTGCACAACAAGCTAAATAGATTTTAAAAAAACGAAAAAAAAATTTGTTGAGCAACAGAAGATAAATGTCCTTTTTTTTCTATTTTCTTCTGGCCGGCTGTGTGGTGCACAGCCTTAAGAGGCCAGCATTCAGACCCCAGAGTTTAACGGCCAAGTTCGAGTCTCTGACGGTCTGTCTGCTATAGCGGGGTAGGCCGAGCGAAAGACGAAGCTCCGGGCTCCTCCTTTTTCTCCTTTCTCTTTTTTTCATTCACATTTATTTACATTTATTTACATTTATTTAGATATCAAGCTGCAAGTAAAAGCTCAGGGAAACACTTTTAAGGCGCCCTTTAAGGTACCCTATATATGTCCTTTCACATCTTATCACTTCACACAGTGCTATGGGCCAGTCTACACCTGCTACTTTCTGCACAAGCTTTTATCACACAGACCAGCTGTTTACAGGTAAGAAACACAGTGTCAGTAATGTTAAAGTGGCTGTGTGGAGTAGCACAGCCACTGCTAATATAACACTTTTCACATGCATTTCTACATATTACAGTGTCTTTTACCGTCTTTATGGTGCTAGCTTAAAGTCATGCTGTAAATGTTAGCTTGTAGTGAAACATATTCAGACCATGTTAGGACAGAAATATTGGCTTCTATCATGACTAGTTAACAGAGATGTTAACTGCCCACGCGTTACTGTAATCCGATTACTTTTTTCAAGTAACGTGACACACTGTTTACAGCAACACTGTTTACAGCAACAATACTGCACAACAAGCTAAATAGATTTTAAAAAACGAAAAAAATTGTTGAACAACAGAAGATAAATGTCCTTTTTTTCTATTTTCTTCTGGCCGGCTGTGTGGTGCACAGCCTTAAGAGGCCAGCATTCAGACCTCAGAGTTTAACGGCCAAGTTCGAGTCTCTGACGGTCCGTCTGCTATAGCGGGGCAGGCCGAGCGAAAGACGAAGCTCCGGGCTCCTCCTTTTTCTTTTTTTTTTTCATTCACATTTACACTGAAGCTGTGTTCACATTCATCCTTTAATCATGACAAAACGTGAGGAATCACACTGAGGTGAGACCTTGACAACAGACAAATCAGAAGCCGACACCAATGATAAGAAAGAAATTCATTTACAGACACGTGAAAAAGCAGTTTAAGCTTCTAGATCTGGATGATTACAACACATCATTATTTATTTAAAGCAACCCAAAATGCACAAATGACTATAACCAAGTACATCCTGTGATTCAGCAGCTGATGGAACCAACTTTAGCAGCAAAAACTTGAGTTAATCATTTTTCATTAGTGTTTCACAGCCAGAGATGGGCAGTAACGCGGGGTAAAGCGTTACTGTAATCCAATTACTTTTTTCAAGTAACGAGTAATGTAAGGGATTACTATTGCAAAAAAGGTAATTAGATTACTGTTACTTTCCCGTAAGCACGCTGCGTTACTGCGTTACTAAAACCGTAATATTTTTGCCAGAGTGCCTCATGACAATAACAGCTGTGTGCAGATCAACAATGGATAATCTATGGAGGAGTGCAGAGAGAGTATGACCGTGCAGCGTTTAAAGCGTGGAAGTACTGAGCTTACTTTGAGTTTGATTCCGTAAAAAGTGACAAAAACTTTTAGAAACTTCTTTTTACAGCGAAAAAACCCTTAACTTCAGAGCAAGCACCGAGTACGCTACTACGGGATTGGAAATTCACAGAGAGACTCGCGGATTCTTCCACAAATTTCTTCTAGTCAGGATGTTGCATATAATTTAATTTTTGCTTGATGCATAAAGTAAAAAGATTCAAACTAATAAAACAAGTTTTAAAAACAGACTTTTCCATTTGATTACATTTTGTATGATGGATGATGCAGTTGGCAGTTAGCAGTGCATTCATGGACATCTTTAAACTATTAATTGAAGAATCTTTGGTGATGATGGCATGAACTAGAAGCGTGAGCTCCAGGTGAGACTGCACAGAACAACAAGTGTCCTTAAACTGCATCAACTGATGACTTCTCACAATTTTATTCCACTGTGTGTTTTTATCATTGAACGTTTCTGTCTTCAGGTTTCTCTCAGACCAAGATTGAATGTGATGACAAGGGTGATGGATGGTGTGACATGTGCTGCTGGCCCACAGAACCAGGTGAGTATGCTGTCCATGTGCTCTGCAACAATGAGGACATCCAACACTCTCAGTTAAGATTAGTTTTCGTGATTGTTGCCTCAAGGCCTGAGATCATGGTGGTGGGCTTGTGATGGACACACATGGCTGAAACCTCTCCTGTAGAGGCTAAGCCCAGGCTTGAAGCCACTGGGGTGTTCGTTGGCGGGGGTGACGCGATGTCACTGGTATGCATGAAGTTATTAAACTTGATACAGTCCAATAACTCCAGCCTTACTCATCTTGTCCTTCAGATTCTTTATTTCCAGGATTTAACAGCAGCGCAGCGATCACAAACTGTTTGCTTCCTCCCGATCAACAACACAGCTGCCGCTAATTACGTGTGTCTACCTTAAATATCTTCACAAACTCAAAATGTGACCTCTAGCACCAAACGCTTGCTGCAGTTGTTGGTGTCAGAGGTGACACACAAGGTATACCACAGATGTCGTTATACTGCTCCAGCTGTGTATTGCTAGCTGTGGGGAGGCTTTTTATCTTGTTTACAGCATCTCTCCTGAGCAGGAAGCTCTGCCAGCCCAGCTCGGCTCTGAGCCAGACGTTATAGTATGAGTGGACCAAGATGATGGTGCTTCCCATCACACTCCACTCGCCAAATACAGTCTCTGATACACCACAGCACACCGCAACCTGGTGAGGTAACAAATCACTGACAGTGAGGCAGAGACAGTGCTGATGCATTACATGACAGTGTTGGTTTACAGTCAGAACTTAGCAAAGAGTTGCTGTACGTGTGTGTGACACATACCAGAAACTCCAGCAATCTGTACGTCCCATTTACACAATATATGACTTCATCCATGTTCTCCACTGGAGCTTTACGAAACTCCTCCACCATGAAGAGAACAACAGGTCAACAGAGTGCCAAGCACCTGGCGGTAGAGTGTTTCAGAGTTATTATGGAATTAAAAAACAAGCAAATATACATGTTTAATTATTATTGGCCTGAACTGTTTGGGTAGAGCAAGTTTAAACTATTTAATTTAATGTTTTTGCACACTGCGATGCGGTTGTGTGTTACCTGGAGAGAGGTGAGGATTGAGGAGGAGATGATGATGAGAAGCCAGACGTCCATGTGGAAGAACTGGCAGATCATAAAAGCCATGTACGCTGGAAAGATCAGCAGGAAGGGACAGAGAGAAACTGCACGGAAGTGCTTCCACAAACTCCTACGGGACGGGCAGCAAAACCAGCGTATGAGAAAGCAGTCAGGTTGATAACAGGCTTTGCAAACACACATTCAGTCAGATTACATTTATTGATGTCAAAAAGAAACTGCCTGTTTAAGAATGAAGAAAGAAGGACAGTACACCGTAGTATTACTTAACTTATGATGTTAGCATGAGTTGTACTGATGACCATAGATAATGAATTCTGTGATAATTAACTAACTACCCATAGTTATTAATAGTTGTTTATGATCAGTAAAAAATAAAACAAACAGTGGGACACAGAGTTTTCTTAACAATAAACACATGAAAAAAGTCTTTGGTATATTATCTTAATTGCCTCTAGATGCTCCCAGGGCTAGGACTCAGCTATCTCCAGCATGGACTGCAGGATGGAAGCAACAACAATAAAGAGGATGATAGAGAGGAGGAAGGCTCTGTGGATGACCTGCAGCTCAATGAGGCCAGTTTGGACAGCAAGGATTAGCAAGGTGATCCCTTCAGTCATCCCCCTGCACAGAGAGGAAACAAATTAGAGCAACACACCACAATTATATGCCTTGGCTTTGCACTCAAGTTGGAGATCATATACAGGTTTATCCAGACTTGACCTTTGGGTATACAATGTCAATTATTTTATCCTATTAGACAGTTGTGTGAAATGCAGACATCCTTAAAGAATAGTGTAGTAGCGGCCGGTAATAAACCAGTCCTCATAAAGGAACAGTGCTCTTTAATGAATTCAGCACAGACTTTACATCGTAGAGGTAACAGGGAGACACAACAAGTTATCAGTTAGCCATCTAACTATACTCTAACTCTAAAACTTTTCCAACTCCACTTTACTCTTATTTCACGACACCACCCTCTAGTGGTGCAATATGGTACGATCATTACAGGACAACATCTCCTCTCTCTTTATGAAAAGAGTTCACCAAATAGCCTAGTACAGAAATAAAGTAATTCACTGTTTAGCAAGTCACACATACACTTGTGAACTTAAATGTCGCAATAGTTATACCATCAGAATACTACAACTAGCAAAGCTTAATAAGCCTGAAACTATATTGCACTCCTACGTAAAATGAAAAGAAATTATTATTCCAGTTTTTCCATGACAATTTTTTCTTAGTGCATTGGTGGCAGAAAATCAGTTCTTTTTAAACTCAAGATAGAACAAGTAATAACATTTCTCTAATGTTCTTTTTCAAGCAACCTATTATGGTACAATATAGTCTTTGTGCCAGCGAGGCTTGTACTTGACGCGTGGCAGTCTTCTGGCAGTAGGTGAGCCAGTCTGAGTGTGGTGCAGCCTAGCAGTGTCAGCGTTCTTTTCAGTCACTGGGCGACAGCGTGCTAGATGAGTGGCATTCCAACTCTTTCCATCACTCAGTAAGAAGGCATTCAAGCCTTTGGCTTTTGTTACTGTTACAGGAGGGGTAAATCTGGGATGTCCTTTGGGAACATGGTGGGGTTTCCTTATCCTCACACTCTCAAGACCAAGTTTTTTCCACGGTCCATCAGGCAGTGGGACGGGTTGGAGAGGAGCAGGATTAGTATGTGCAGTTTTGTCATTGGACTGGCAAAGGAGGCATGAGGTTATGGCAGACTGAACTTGCGAGTCCATTTTTGGCCACCAGTAGAGATCTCTTAATCTTTGTTTTGTGCGCACAATGGTGACTTTCATGTGCCAGTGCAATCAGTTTAGGTCTCACTGAAAAGTGGTGCAATGAGCCTCGAGCCTCTGAGAACATAATCACTTAGGGTTGAGAGTTCATTACGGATTTTGTAGTAAGGTGCAAGCGTGACATCAAGTGCTTTGATTGAGGCAGGCCAGCCACTTTGTATTTGTGAACGCAAAGCAACCAGTTCAGGGCAAGTTGAACAGGCAGAGTCAAAGTCCGCAACTGGAAGTGAGGACATGGCAGCAGAAACTTGGGCTACCATTTCATGATCTGCATCTGATGTGGGATGGGAAGAAACAGGCAGGGGCAGGCGAGAGAGACAGTCAGCTGTATAGTTCTGAGAACCTGGGCGGTAAATAACATCATAGTCAAAACACAGGAGGCGGGCAGACCAGCGGGCGATGCGCATGACAGCCCTATTAAACCCTTTGGTGCTCAGCAGTGTTGTCAGAGCTTGGTGGTCTGTCCGCAGAGTGAAACGTCGGCCCCACAAATACGTTCTCCATTTCTCTGCAGCCCACACACAAGCATAAGCTTCTTTTTCAACAGTTGAGTACTTTTGTTCTGTTGCAGACAGTGTGCGGGAAGCAAACGCCACAGGTTTTTCTGTGCCATCAGGTTGCACTTGAGCAAATACAGCACCAAACCCATAGTCACTTGCATCAGTAGAGATCACAACACGCAAGGCAGGGTCAAACAGTGCCAGTGCAGGACTATTCACCAGGAGTTTTTTTTCTTCTTCAAAGCTCGCTTGTGCACCTGAAGTCCATGTGAAAGTGTTCTTGTCGTTAGCACAGGCACACATAGGGGCTACAACAGTTGCAAAGTTTGGCAAGAACTTGGAGTACCATGACACCAAGCCCAGGAAGGATCTCAAACTGAGAGGACTGAGGAGGATTAAAGGGGCAGCACAGCAGCGTTTTGGAAAACAGTGTAAAGGCTTTTCAGGAAGCTTTTAGGACACTGTGAAAATACTGAATTTGAATAGTGGAGGCTAGAAGTAGTGAATGTATCCTTCCTCTCTATCATTAGATGGAGAGAGTGTACAAAGGCCGGCATAGTGGGTCTGTGGCCACTCTTGCTTGCGCTTTTGCGTGTCCGTCAGCCAGCTGTGGAGAAGAGCAAAGTTTTTACATGCAAAGAGCTGAAGTGAAAAGCAGTGCTCCAAACAATGAAATGTGTCCACTCTTTGTGCTTTTCATGCAGTAATGTTTGAAGCTATTTCTGCTGTTGTCCCATTCCCGGTGAAATCCGCTGTCCCTCCAATCCCGATCCCAGTCCTCTTGCAAAGCAATCAGCATTTGTCAGACGCATGAGTCATTGGCGGTACTCAGACAGGATCCTGGACGACTACACGGGGACACGTCTGGGGTGGCTAAGAGAGCAATTGAAGGATGCCATGTTTACTGAATATGTGCCTAATTTTGTCAGGACATAGCTGGGTCCATTGCTTCTGCGTGCTCTATTTTCACAAGCAAAGGCCTGGCTCTTTCTCCTGGCACCTTCTCAGGTGATCTCCATGCCGTGGCTTCTTCTCAAATCAACGTCTGGACTGCCGCAAAACAGCTGACCGTTATCGACAGGATTCGAACCTGTGCGGGGAGACCCCAACGGATTTCTAGTCCATCGCCTTGACCGCTCGGCCACAACAACCACATTTGGCTGTCGAACTACATACTTGAAAGACATACGTCTTCCAAGTCCTACGCCACACGTCTTTCAAGTAGGATGTGCACAACAACGGCCACGCTGGATTGTAAATGCGGTAGCTGCATGACTTTGGTGAGAAAGCTTGTGGTTTTGCAGTTCCGTGAGATCAGTGCAGCACAGCTGCGGTTGAAGCTAGCTGGCTGACATTAGCTTGCTTGTTTGCATGAACAGTAACACACACAGCTGATGATTTTGCCACCGCAAAGAGCTGATCAGTACATGGTTAGTAAAATGTTATCTTCATTCCAAACATTCAGCACAATATTTAAAGTGGGACTGGGTGTCTTTATGAAGAAGTAGCGTGTCCAATCCCAGTGTCATGTAAGAAGGTATAGGTATGAAGTGATGAGAACTCAAAGCCTGTGTGAACAGTGTCTTTCCACAGCAAATGGTAGCAGCGAGGCCGATGAAGAATGCACCTGGCCTGACATTGTAAGCCTTTGCAGAAAGAGCGGAGAACGTTTTTAGTGTAAAACAGTACGCAGCCCACATGCGTGAACAGCACTGAGAGAAGCACCTGCGATGGCCGGGAATCGAACCCGGGTCAACTGCTTGGAAGGAAGCTATGCTCGCCACTATACCACCATCGCTGTGAAAAACTGCAACATCACTGAGTCATTGTCCGGCTTATAAAGCTTTTCAGGACAATTAACAAGGTGGGCATTGTGATTACTCGCTTGTCAGGTTCTAAACTGGTCAAAAGGTGGATCACTAAAAAGACTAGTGCTTTCATGCAACTGCACATTTAATCTCATCAGCTAAGCTTCTTTGCTACTCAAGTGTGGCCTCTCACGCATTTAAACTCTTGTGTGATTTTTAGCACCTTGAGAGTCACAATAGTCAAAAAAGGTTTTACGCTTAATACAAAAATGAGAGCAAGTGTCTGTGTCCCGAATACAAAGTGGGAGCTGGTTCCACAGCGAGGGGCCTGAAAAGTGATGGCTCTGCCTTCCATTGCACTTTAAAATCCCCTCGGAAGCCAGCAGTCTGAGAGCAAAGCACTCTGTTGGGATGATATGGCACTGTGAGATCTTGTAGACAAAATTGGTGGTGATTATTCAAGACCTTGTGTGTGAGGGCAAGTATTTGGATTTTTATTTGGGATTTAATTGGGAGCCAATGAAGAGAGAAGTCCATATGGGGGAAATCTACTCTCTCCTTCCAGTCCCTGACTGTGCTCTGGATGCAGCGTTTTGGAAAACAGTGTAAAGGCTTTTCAGGAAGCTTTTAGGACACTGTGAAAATACTGAATTTGAATAGTGGAGGCTAGAAGTAGTGAATGTATCCTTCCTCTCTATCATTAGATGGAGAGAGTGTACAAAGGCCGGCATAGTGTGTGTACCAGAGCAGGGCTGTGTGTAAAGCACAGCCAGGCAGCTGAACACTGTATTGTTCTCTTTTTGTCCTCTTTGAGCGCGAGACGAGCCACCACAGCTGGCAACACCTGTCAGTGAACACATTCAGGATGAAGATGGGCCATACGTCAAGAAGCCGCCAAATGCCTTCATGCTCTATCTCAAAGAGCAGAGGCCAAAGGTCATTGCTGAACTCAACATCCCTGGAAGTGCAGCCGTAAATGCAGTGGTGGGACAGAGAGTAAGTGTGTAACTCTGCATACATTAATGCATCTGTTAATGTTGTCTGCTCATGTTTTTGCATGTGTCCCAGCTGTCCTGTAGTTATGTGTAGTAGCAGTGCTCACAGTGTGTTCTTATGATCTTCTGTCCACAGTGGAAGTCGCTTTCAAACGACCAGAAAGCCAGATATTTCAAGCAGGCTGAAACAGAAAGACTGAATCATGCCAAAGAGCATCCAGCCTGGTCGACCAAAGAAAACTATGTATGTCCAAAGTGCCAACATGCAGTTCACACATGTGTGCATCACTGCACTGAATGATGAAACAGTCACTGCACAGAGTTTGTATCAGCTAATGAAAACTCTGTGTTTGTTTTCAGGGCAAGAAGAGGAAGAGAATCAGACTTAGAAAAGGTGAAAGAAGATTTCTTGGTATCACAGCATCTTACATAAGAAATGTGATGAAAACGAGACAAAATGTGTTGAAAAAAAGAAGACTTAATGTATTTTTGTTTGCGTTGCAGAATCTGCATCTGTACATGAAGAAGAAGCTCAACAAGCCAACAACTTGCGTATGAGGCCAGCTGAGTCACAGCCATCTTCTTCTTCTCATTCATTTCTGACAGAGCCACATGAGCAGCCACAGACAAAGCCAGATGACAGCAGCGTGCCTCGCCAGCAGCCAGTGTGTTTGCAACTGCCAAACACACAGGCATCACCCTACACACCTCTCTGTCAAGAAAATCAGGTCTCCCCTGCCTCTCACATGAATTTCCCTGAGGACACCTCATTGGACTCCCCTGTTGCAGCCCTTCAGTTCCAGACAGAGGAAGTCTTTGTCGCAGACAGTGAGGAAGAACTGCTGTCAGTGCTGGAAGGGCTCGACCCCCTCCCCATCACTGCGCAGTCTCAGCAGCCCTCACCCACCCCTGCCTCTCCTGTAGATGCCTCTCAAACTGCATCAGTTCAACCCGAGTTGAATTATTTCAAGACCGAGATGAGCCCATCTGTTTTGCTGAAATCCAAGAAGACATGTGGTCAGTGCTTGACTACCTCCCCGTCTCTCAGCAGTCTAATGTGCTCTCCTCTCCTCATTCACACAACTACTCGACTCCTAAACAAAATCTCATCTGTCCTGCTGATTCCCCTCCATCCAAACTGGCGCCCTCCCCTGTTGCATTCACTGAATTGCAGTCAACAACCCCCATCTTTTGCCAACTAATGAAAAACAATAATTTCACTATAGACTATTGGACTGATTTCAATTGAATTAAACTGTTACTCCTGTTATTTCAACATCTGTCTTTGTGTAAATAAATGAAAAAACAAACAAAAGATGCTTCTGTCATAAGTTACAGCAGGATGAAACAACCTTCATGTAGTTCTTGTTTTTAACACTGCAAACCTTCTTTAGTTCTTTTGTTTCCTTTCATATTCAGCACACATCTGTCAGTGTCCACTAACTGTCAGGGAAAAGCCAGATAAAAACACTGTGGGGTCTTTTGGGACACGTGCTCGTTGGGTTTACTCATAGATATCAGAAATGATCTGTTCTGTATTCAAAGGATACACGAAGGACGTTTGTATTAAATGCAATATAGCGACTGATCATATGCTGGTTTCTTTGGGGGCTTTTCACCACCATGTTACACAAATCCAGTTTCTAACTGAAAAGAAAATCCTTCACCATTTTCTAATCAAATTCCCTGGTTTCCCATGTCAGAAATGTCATGGCTGAAAGGATCATCGCATATTGAGCTCAAAGCTAAACTCTTGTGTAGGGCCTCTTTCCATGTTGTACCATTCATTTTAAAAAGTCCTGGTAACAAGAGACAGAGGTGACTTGATGTATTACAGTTACTTCCCAATTTACAGAAATGATGTGACTTCTGAAAAAGAAGTTGAACCTGACCAAGATGAAATCCAAAATTGGGAATTAATTGTTTTATTGTATTATTTTTAATGTCACATATGGTGTTGTGTAATCCGTGTATGTATTATGTGTCTCTGCTGATGTGTTTCATGCCTTACCTTCATTTTACTGTAATTAGGCTAGTTTTAAGTTTCTTGAGTATTCTGATAAGGATACTGTGTAGTATGATTTGCAAATGAAGAGGAATCAATTAGTCTTAAATTAATTGACTAAGAGAAATGAAGCGTTGGGAGAATGTTATGTTGATGACTATGAGGTTTCTGGGGTTTATTCAATTGAGCAACAACTGTGTGGGATCTTTATACAAATTCTTATATTCTATTTAGAGCTTGCTTTAAAGTATGTTAGCAAAAAAACAGCGCACGCATTAGTTTTCACGATTTTGGTTCTTCTTTAGTCATTGGGTCTTTTTAGGTGGTACCTCCAGGTACCACAAGGGGGAATGTGGTGGATTTTTGTGTGATATGTATAACTATGTAACTATATACACTATATATCTATGTGCACTGAACATATATATTTTAACTTTCATGTAGAGTCTTAAGCACAAAACATTTTGCTTCACCATGGTTTATTAAGGTGGTGCAGTAACAGGGCAGTTAATGCTGCTGAGAGTTCTCCTGCATAACTCGCTCTCCAGCTAACTAACCTTCCCTAACGTCTTTCATGCAGCACATGTCTGTATCTATTTTTTCTACTCTTTTACAGAGCATCTTTTTGAGTGTCTTGATTTTAATTTGATCTAAAAGGGTTGGATCTCCACATCGTTGGTGGAAGAAGATTATCAGGATGGCTTCAAAATTTGCGACTACAGCCCCTCTTCTGTGGAACCAGCTTCCAGTTTGGATTCAGGAGACAGACACTATCTCTACTTTCAAGATTAGGCTTAAAACTTTCCTCTTTGCTAAAGCATATAGTTAGGGCTGGACCAGGTGACCTTGAATCCTCCCTTAGTTATGCTGCAATAGACGTAGGCTGCCGGGGATTCCCATGATGCATTGAGTTTTTCCTTTCCAGTCACCTTTCTCACTCAGTATGTGTTAATAGACCTCTCTGCATTGAATCATGTCTGTTATTAACCTCTGTCTCTCTTCCACAGCATGTCTTTTATCCTGTCTTCCTTCTCTCACCCCAACCGGTTGCAGCAGATGGTCCCGCCCCTCCCTGAGCCTGGTTCTGCTGGAGGTTTCTTCCTGTTAAAAGGGAGTTTTTCCTTCCCACTGTCGCCCAGGTGCTTGCTCATAGGGGGTCATATGATTGTTGGGTTGTTCTCTGTACCTATGAAGCGCCTTGAGGCGACTTTTGTTTTTCTTTCGTCTTCAAGTTTGCAGTCCGTTTGTTTCTGTTTAATTTCTTGTTGCTTTTGTTCTTGAAGCAACTCTTTATTTTTGTTCAGTGTTTTATCAAGCTTTACCTGAAGCGCTTTGTATTTTTCCTCCATGCCTTGGAGTTTGCACTGCTTCATGTCCTGTTGTTGTTTTTCTTGGAGGAGTTCTTTAATTTTTTTGCAGAGCTTCATTAAGCTTGATTTGCAAGCCTTTGTTGTGTTTCTCCATGTCCTGAAGCTTGAAATCCATTTCCTTCTGTTTTATCTCCTGTAGCCTTTTTTCTTGAAGAAACTCTTCCTTTGTGTGCGGTCTTTCATCAAGCTTTACTTGCAGCTCCTGATTCTTTTTGTCCTTCAGCACTAGTTTTTCTAGTGCTTTATCAAGCTTTGCTTGGAGCTTAAAGTTTCTTCCCTGGATGTCTAGGAGTTCCATTTCTTTCAACTTTTGAATATCTTCCTTTTCTAGAAGCTGGTTGAATGATTTGTCTACTTGATCAGGAAGTTGAATTTTGTCTTCCTGATCACAAAGAGGAGAGTTGGGCTTTACAGTTTTTTTCTGTTTTCTCTGAGACATGTTTGAATCTGTAAACGGTCACTCTGTTTATATCTGAATTAACTAATTTTAAGAAACTGTTGCAATTACCTGGACTGCCTCAGCCCAGGTAATGTAACATTAGCAGACAGAGGGTTTGATGTTGCAGAATCTTTGGAGCTGTACCATGCTGAACTGAAGAGCCCAGCTTTCACCAAAAGGAAGAACTAACTGGGCCCTAGATTGCCCAATCAAATCTCTTAATGCCACCTGCCCTCTCCTACATTAACTGTGGGCTCACCTTGTAGAACAGAGTTGAGTGTGGAAGAAATGGCAAAAATATGGAGCTGAAAAGCTGAGAGAGAAAAAGAAATGATAAATAAATCAATGTGTCAAATTAACTGACATGTTAGCTGGTGGAGTCCCCACTGCATTATATATATATCATCTCTTTTTTGTAATAAATAATCAAAAACTTTATTTAAACTAAGATTTTAAAAAATATGTGCAGTGATTGATGTGCTCTCAGACATGTGCTTCAATCCACACACAAATACAAAACAATCTGACCACACGTACAACTGTTTCACAAACTCTCACAAAAGCATTCACACTCCAATGGATGCATAAGAAAGCAGCTTGGGATTACAATCTTGTCCAAGGATATTTCGCCTGCAGACTGGAGCAGCCAGGGATCAAACCAGAAAACTTTCTGATCAAAAGCTGACTTGTGCTAAATGCTGAACGGCATTCACCCCATTTTAGCCATTTAATGAATGTGCCATTTAATCTTGGCTGCAGCCAAGATTAAATGGCACATTCATTAATTACAGAGTTACGGATTGTTACATGGAACTCAAAAGAAATAATGAACCCATCTCGTGTCCTGTGTCTTCTATAGCTGTCTGTACTTTTACCTCCAAAGTTCATCAGCAAACAGTTTGCAGGCCTCTAATTATCAGGCTGTACTCAAGCGCTTGAATTCAACCTAAAAGCTGTGATGTCATACAGAACCAAGTACCCTCCGCGGAAACTATAGCTAATCTCACAACTGGATCTGATGAGACAGCTATGATTTCTGGACTCGAAGTAAATAATCCTGAATCAATTTATACAACATCAGTTTGTTTGTTTTGCTTTCATAACAAATAGTTTGAGCCATATACAAATACAGAAGTGACAAATGGAAACATATTTACAATCCAAAGTCAGACTAACAGTTTTCAGTAGCACAGTATTTTATTTACAGTCTGCTTCTCCTGGTGGTAAACCTCTATCACATGTTTGGATTAAACATTAGGCCTATATAGCTGCTGGTTCCAGCTTAAGCAATATGTTAAAAATACTAAATTCTTCATTGATTTGAGCTGTGGGGTTTGCTATACACTGGCAGAAAATTGTAGAGTAAATGGTGAAAACAAACAAACCAAATAACAAGATCCTTGAATTCCATCTTTTTTATTAACAGAAACTCCAACAAATTTGTGGCCAATTGATGATGTTTGGGACATGAAAAGTCCAGTCCAGCAGGTGGCGGTAATGCGCCTTAAAGCTTTAACCGCCAAAAAATACAAGAGCAGAAGAAGAAGAAGCCGAGTTCCCGCTTTATGGCGTTTTTCTCTCCGATTATTGTCAAGACTGATTTGAAGGTAAGCACCGAGCTAATATTAATCCGAGTCTAGTTAATCTTGAGTTTAGCTCCTGAATGAGGCTTTCTGTTGCTCTCCTCGGTGTCTCTTCTCAAGTTTTTGTGAACCAGTTGGAAAAAAATCTGACTAAATTGACTCAAGCTGCTTTAAACTAATTCACAGAAAGATATCAGCAAAAGGTTGTGAAACACAGAGAAGAAAATAATTTTATTAGAAGAAAGCTTTTAAATGAGCTCATTGTAATCAGAGATTGTGTTATTTTATTAGTCTGTTATTAAGGCTACTTAGCATCTCTGTGGCACCTGCACAGCTTATGAATGCAGCTTGCTAACTAAGCTAGCTAGCGCCACCCTTCTTCCATATAAGGTCACTTCCGGCTCCAAAAGACCCAACCTGTTGGCGGTAAAAGTGCTATAATGAAATACATTTATGAGAAATGTAAAAATAAATGTGTTCCAGGCTAAAACACAGCTGCCTTTATCAGCGCAAAGTTGTGATGAGGCTTACTCAGATGATGGTTCAGATTTCTACACCCACTCGGATATACAGATGAAATCAAGACAAGTACATCGATACAAAAATTCACAGGATTGTTCAAAAGTAATAAATTGCATGAATAAAGGAAGTATATTGTTGTTGTTTTTTTCTTGGCCAGGGCATTTTTTAAAGAGGAATTGCTCTCCTGGTACTGGTGTGCCATACTGCTGAATTTGGTATCGGTGCTCAAACCTTTTGTGTTTGTTTCAAACAAGTTGTCCACCCAAGGAAGCTAAAATGAGTTCTGTGTGTTCTCAGATGAACATATGAGACACTTTGACTCTTCAGTGCAGTGTGGAGCTTAACAAAGTTCTGTTTTGTGTCCCAGCTGATCAGCAGGAGGAGAAGAGTCTGACGGAGCAGCAGGGGAAATTTCAGCTACTTGGACTCAGCTCAGCCACTGCAGAGAAAACAATGAGCTCAACACAGAAGGTGACAGATAGTAGTGTTAAGAAATACTCCATTAAAAGCTGAAGTACTGATATATATATTTTATGCTAAACTAAGAGAACCTTGTGCAATATTAATGTAATGTAGAAATAATGTATACAATGTATACAATGCCTACATCTTAGACGGTGACGTTGCCTCTAAACATCAAAATGAGCAGGAAGATGTTAAAGTGGGATTCAGCATATTCAACCCTAAAATCAGCTGTAGTGGCTCAGTGTGGGGAAAAGGGTCACAGCTCACAATCATTTCTATTGAGAGCTCCAGTAGATTTTTTTAATGTACAGGCTGTGATCAGCTGATCTGCTGCTCTCTGTGAATTCAACCAGATGTCAGCAGATGTTTCACGAGTTGTCCTGGCTGATTTCCTTTCTCTACACTGACAGTACACTGTCTTTATATTATACACTATACTGTTGGTATGTGGGTGGAGCTCAGTGAATGAATGTCAGCATCATGAGCTTAAGTTTAAGTTAATCTCTGCTACACTTGATGTAATCTAACTCTGCCATGAGCACCACAGTCACTGTGCACCAGTCACACACTGTTCTTTACTTAAATCCATCACATTACAGTAAACTTGCCTGCTTATCCTGCACTAACCTGCAGAGGATTTTACTGCAGTCTTTACATCACATTGTGAGACAAACTGCACACAAACAGTTTGTGTGTTTACTGATGTTTGTTGGGCTGATAGAATTGCTGCATTTGAAATTACCTGCCACATAAAAAATATTACTCCATTTATTCTCGCTCGTCTTCTGTATTGCTAACTAGATGTTGAAATACCGCGACCGCAACTTATCAGCACCTGCAGTCATTCAGGTTCTGGTGGTGTTTGGTGCCACACTCCACCTTCAGGTTTAAAACTAGTGTTAATGGAGGGAGTTTGAAGCTTCAGTTTGTTTAATGACTGCATTTCACTCACTGCCTCTGCTTGTATCTCTGTCACTGCAGGACCAACGTGGACCGAGAAGTCAGCGCTCTCAGGAGGCCGACAAACCTCACAGAAGAAAGAGAGAGAAAAAAAACACCTGTGACGAGTGTGGGAAGGATTTTACCTGGAAGTCTAAACTAAAACAACATCAGCTCATCCACACTGGAGAGAGACCGTTCAGCTGTGACTTGTGTGGAAAGTCGTTTTCCTGGAAGAAATGCCCTGAAAACACACCAAGTCGTCCACAGTGGAGTTAAAGCTTACAGCTGTGATCAGTGTGGCAGAGCTTTTACTCACAGTAGCCACTTACAGAGTCATCTAGTTACCCACTCTGGAGTTAAGGCATACAGCTGTGACATCTGTGGAAAAACCTTCAGCCGGCTATGGAGCCGAAATATACACCTACGCATTCACTTGGGAGAAGATGTGTACTGGTGTGATCAGTGTGGCAAATACTTTACAACAGACGCACAGTTACAAAGCCACATGTTTACCCACACTGAGGAGAGACCTTATCAATGTGACCTGTGTGAGAAGACTTTTAAAACTCCACAGTACCTGAGACAACACCAACAGATCCACACCAGAAAGAGACTCTACAAGTGCAGTTACTGTGAGGTTTGTATTTTTATTTTACTCTTGTAAGTTCAGTCTGACTGTTTGGAACAAGTCTGCTCATTAAATTGTGTTAGCATGTTAGCACTTCTACTGCACCGAAGAGTAGCTCTGAGCCATTATTCAGGTTTTCATTTCATTTAAGTGTAAGTCAGATGTTACTGTAATATTAAATAAGTATTGCTGTAGTATTATGGTGGTAGTATTGTAGTTATTGTAGCCCAGTAAACTGAGTGTGTTAATTGAAACAGTAAAATGTAATTGGACGTCTGCAGAGATGCTCTTTATTTCAGGCGACTTTCAGGATAAAAGTGTTGAAGGACTGACTTACACGGTCTTTGTGTCTTTGTTTAGAAGCAGAGCGACACAGATGGATCCACTTCTCAACCCTGTCATCGCTGTGGTGGTGGGAAAGACTTTCGTTGTGACATCTGTGGAAAAACTTTCAGTCAGCAAGCCAGCCTAAAAATACATCAACGTAAACACACTGGAGACAAACTGAAATACTGCAAAGAATGTGGGAGAAGCTTCCCCACATCAGGTGACTCATGACGGGGGACATGGACCCGTACAAAGCCGCGTCATATAACGTGCGGACGGCGGTGAAAGAGGCGAAGCAGCGCTACGGGAGGAAACTAGAGTCACAACTCCAACAGAGTGACTCTAGGAGCCTGTGGCGGGGACTAAGGACAATAACGGACTATAAAGCACCAACAACCGGTATGACGAACGCGGCCGTGACTCTGGCAGACGAGCTGAACACTTTCTATGCTCGCTTCGAGGCTGCAGCTAAGGTCTCCAACAATGCTAGTGTTAGCGGTGCTAACGGCTGCAGACAGGAAGATACTGCCAGCACCGGAAATGTGCTCGTCATCTCCGAGCATGAAGTAAGGAGAGCCTTCAAGAGAGTGAACACCAGGAAAGCAGCAGGACCAGACGGCATCCCAGGTCGTATCCTAAGAGACTGCGCATACCAGCTAGCTCCTGTGTTCACTGAGATATTCAACATCTCTTTATCTCAGTCGGTGATCCCCACATGCTTCAAAGAGTCCATCATTGTTCCTGTCCCGAAGAAACCCCACCCTGCTTCTCTCAATGACTATCGCCCTGTAGCCCTCACCTCAGTAGTGATGAAGTGCTTTGAACGCCTGGTCAGAGACTTCATCATTTCTTCACTACCAGACACACTGGACCCACTACAGTTCGCTTACCGTCCAAATCGTTCCACAGACGATGCCATCTCTCATCTCCTCCACACATCACTCACTCACTTGGACACTAGAAGGGGGAATTATGTTAAAATGCTCTTCATAGACTACAGCTCTGCATTTAACACCATAATTCCCTCCACACTCACCACCAAGCTGGAGCATCTGGGACTCAGCTCATCTATGTGTCAGTGGATCTCCAACTTCCTAACTGGCAGACCACAGGCAGTAAGGATGGGCGGACATGTCTCAGCCTCCACCACTCTCAGCACTGGAGCCCCCCAGGGGTGTGTTCTGAGCCCCCTGCTGTACTCTTTGTACACATATGACTGTGTGGCCACTACCAGCTCCACCACCATCATCAAGTTTGCTGACGACACCGTCGTGGTGGGCCTGATCTCTGATAACAACGAGACGGCCTACCTGAAGGAGATTAGGAATCTGGAGAACTGGTGCCAGAGGAACAACCTCCTTCTAAACGTCAGTAAGACAAAGGAGCTGATAGTGGACTTCAGCACTAAGCAGGAGAGGAACTACCAGACCCCCGTCATCAACGAGTGCCCAGTGGAGAGAGTGGACAGCTTCAAATACCTCGGAGTTCACATCACGCAGGACCTGTCATGGTCCTGTCACATCAACACCGTGGTGAAAAAGGCCCGACAGCGTCTCTACCACCTCAGACGCTTGAGAGACTTCCAACTGCCCTCCAAGGTGCTCAGGAACTTTTACTCGTGCACCATAGAGAGCATCCTGGCGGGAAACATCTTAACCTGGTTCGGGAACAGCACCATGCAGGACAGACGAGCTCTACAGAGGGTTGTGCGGTCAGCTGAGCGCACCATCCGCTCCGAGCTCCCTGACCTGCACTCAATCTACAGCAGGCGGTGCTGGACCAAGGCCAGGAAGATCGTGAAGGACCTCAGCCATCCCAACAACAGACTGTTCTCTCTGTTGAGGTCAGGAAAGCGATTCCGCTCCCTGAAGACCAACACAGAGAGACTGAGGAGGAGCTTCTTCCCGCAGGCGATACGGTCTCTCAATCACACCACCACACAGTACTGACCCACACATACAGTTCTTACACACACTGGACTTTCTGGACTTTGTTTTTGCACAACACTGGTCACTATATTCTTCATTTCCGGTTAATACTTGTACAGCTGCTGTTATTGTGTATATATTTATTTATATTTAGATTTCTTCATACATTCTTATATAGTTCTATATTGTATATTGTGTATTTTGTTGTACAGTTATTTTATTTTCAACTTTAATTTATATATTTTATCTTATTCTTCCCAGTTAAATTTACCCTTCATTCTAATTTGTGTTGTACAGTTATTTCATTTTTAACCTTAATTTATATTTTATTCCTTCCTAGTTAAATTTACCCTTTTTAATTTTTCATATTTATTTCCTATCTTATTCATAGCCTTTTCCTTTTTGTTTTCTTTAGGTCACGAGCAGTTGTCCAAGCATTTCACTACATATCGTACTGTGTATGACTGTGTACGTGACAAATAAAATTTGAATTTGAATTTGAATTTGATTTAAAACAACATGAACTCTTTCACAGTGGGGTCAAAAAGCACCTCTGTGATCAGTGTGGGTCATCCTTCACCACTGCAAGTCAGCTTAAAACACACAAACGAGTCCACACAGGAGAGAAACCATACAAGTGCAGACACTGTGACAAAAGCTTCTCACAGTCAGGTAGTCGTAACGAGCATGAACGTACACACATGGAAGGAAACTACAGCTGTGAGCAGTGTGACAAGAGCTTCAGTAATCTCAGTTCATACTCTGCACACAAACGATCCCACGTTACTAATAAACTGTTTCACTGTTACCAATGTGCCAAAACATTCACTTCATTATCTGCTCTGTGCAAACATCAGCGCGATCACGCAGGGCTGAAATCGTTCCCATCACAGGACGACAGCGAATCTGGAGAGAGAGAAACATCCTCTGGTTTCAGAGTCCAACTTAAAACCCTGGAGATCAGGCTCCACAGAGTTCAGGTCGGCTCTCCTTAAGTTTAAGTTAAAGTTCAAATGAGGCTATGAATCAAACTTCCTGTAGTTCCATTTTAATCATTATAAATTGTTCTTCTGTAGTGTTTGTGTTCAGTCGTTACCTTTTTTTTTTTCAGTGGTTGGATTAAAAATCAGTTTCCTGTTGTTAAAGTTTTCATTGAATGTATTTTGTTAAAAAAAAGTTAAAAAATGATGTTAAATAAAGAATTGTTTGAACGACAAAGATTTTGAGCCATGATGTCATTTCCTGTATTTCAGAGTAAAGACTGACGTGACAAATGGAAACATGTTTACAGTCATGGAATAAACACTGATGGGTTGTCTGTAGGAAGTACTATTGCTGACCTGACAGACTCGACCTTGTTTACAAAGAAAGAAAGGAACTGATGACATGTGTCAGCAGAGGCTTTCAGGGTTGTTTAGAATAGAGCTGATAGTGTTAAAGAGAACACGGGGATTATGACAATTTAACACAATGATCTGAGAAAAATATCTTTTTCTCTCATTTTCACCGTATTCTGATCAAATTTCCAACATTCTTTTAACATTTCAAAAGAAATTGTCTTTCTTCCACTTTCACACTTGGCCCTAAAAACACCAACATCCGTGCATCACCCTTGTGTCAGTCTAATGAACCTAACATGTGAGTGATACATAACACATATCCACACTGGCTGCATATATCAGCCCGGGGGGGCAGAGCAGAACTCTGTATGAATCAGACGCGCTCACATATTCAGGCTTTCCAGAGGCGTTTACCATCAGAAGAAGCAGAACAATGAATCATCAGCACCCCGCAGAAGAACACAGCAAGCAACAACTCTAACAATAAAGACGTGCTGGAGCCAAAAGATGCAGATGGCGAGTTTTAAACGATAACGCACAGGACCAAAGGGGGAGAGGGTAAAAACCCACTGCCTCCTGAGATAAAGATCAGCAAGTCAAGCTGGCAGCAGACGACACAAAACGCTCTGTGGAGGAGGCGGCGACTGTGGAGCAGGGCGACTGTGGAGCAGGCCGATGGAGAGGCGGATCGGCAGACAGGAAGCTCCCGGGGTCCCACAACAAGATGTTGCGCGTCAGACTGGAGCAGGATATCCCCATGTTGGTGACACTGCCCATCGAGGTACAGCCCAACTTGGCAAACCAACCCTTCCCTTTCTTGGACACCACACTGGCTGATCTGGGCATCCAAGACTGAGTCTCACTCTGTGTGGGGACGTTTTTTTGTTTTTGTTTGTTTTTTAAGAAGCAATCATGTGTATATATTCAGCTCAGAGCTGAAGGAGAGGGTGGTTTGGGTTGACACCAAGAAGACCCATCCTAGAGGTACGGCGGTGGGATCCAACTGCAGGGATGTGGTCAGATGGCAGTCTGTGGAAATCAGGTGACAGTGAGAGCAACTTGATTTTCCTATTTTGTCCTTCAGATACGAGTGAAAGCCCAGATGCCAGGAGACAAGCAGCTCCAGGAGGTCCTGTACAGCACTGAGGTCCACACTGACCGCTCCTTCTGCTGCACTGGAATGGATATCCTGCCCTGGAAACAGACGTGTGCAGGTCTAGAAGCAGTTTAAATCCCATACTTTTTTGATCTGTGAGGCTCTTAATGTCACGTCTGCAGCCATGAAAGTCAGCTCAGGGTTTCTTGATTCTGATTTTTCTTTGCTGTGTCACCTTTAGCTCATATCTGCATTGCCATGCCCTGAAAACAAGCTGCCGAGCTTTAGTCAGGCTCAGGGACAACGGGAGATCTGAGGAGCAACACGATGAGAACAACTAAAACTGAACAAACTTAACATCTGATTACCTTTTTTATTTGTAAGAAAAAGTTTAACATGAACGCTCCAACTGTCCACAGCAAAGCTTATTATGACAAGACTGCTTTTATTTAGTGATGTCAAAGTGTCATCACTTCATACCTCTGAACTGACATTAGATGTATTGCATAGCTTGTTAGAATTACACTGTTGAAGCATTTGTAAAAAGCTTCTGTCCTTGTTAATTTATGTTTTAGGATAAGTTTTTGGGCTGTGTAAGGTCACAGGTTGCATTTCTGAGCAGAGTAGTAAAGGTAAAGTAAGTGTTTTCAAAACTAACCACTCAGCATGTGTACAAACAGTGAGAAATCTCTGAAGAAAACCGTTTGAAGGAGCAAGAACACACGCGTTTCTCCACAGGTTAAAGCCCGCTGACTCCCAAAGAGCAATGGGACTGAAAAACTCTCCTTAGCAGATTAAATCCATTACTTCACACTCTTGAGAACAAAGCAAGAAGTGTGTCCAAACCGCGTAAAGAACAGCAGCAGCGATTTATAGTGAAGCAGGAAATCAAAATACAGAACACAGGATGGTGAACCCGAACTCCTAACATAAGAAAAAGTAAACACGGCATGCACGTTAACAAGGGTCTCTGCTGTGCAGGAAGTGAGGTCACAGCTGCTTGGACCTCAGCACTGTGGTTCTGGGCAAACTTTCTCATGAGTGCTACTGAAATGTTCTGGCTTTCTGTGGAGGAGAAACAAACTGAGAGTTAGAGGTCAACACTGGAGACAGATCACTACAAAAGAACCAAATACTGATGAGAGTGCTGTGCACGATGCTAAGAGACATCAGATATGAAGCTCTGAGTCATGAGGGTTCATTCAAAGGAATTTTAACATGCAGTCTGATGAGTTATTCTGCATGTGGCCATAGAAATCTTCACCTTTATCAACATCTTTGTTGCCCACGACATGACTGGAAGCAGCAACTATGGGTTTCATTAAATTCACGACCTGAAAGAGATAAAAAAAATAAAAATAAAAACATTGAGGAAAAAAGTGTAATTAAATATATTTTTAAAATTTAGGGACAAAATGCACAATGTGAAAAAGTTCAAGATTTACATCAGAGCATGTCAAAGTTTCTGCATGTGTTGGATTGTAAGAATAACTGATTTAACATTTAATAAAAGAAATGATTGGTTGGAAGTTTTTCCTTTCAAAGCATCTTTCTAAACGTGTGAACAGCTGCTCTTTAATAATCAATATGAATCAAAGACTTCTGTCAACACAAAATAAATGTAAGGAAACACACTTTCCTGTGCAACATCCAGTTTCTATAACTGACGACAAGCTTGGACCACAGTGATCTAAACTCATCCTCTACATTGGAAATGTAAACAAATGTAAATGTGGTTTTTACTGTACCAGAGCAGGGCTGTGTGTGTAGAGCACAGCCAGCCAGCTGAACACTGTATTGTTCTCTTTTTGGTTCTCTTTGAGCGGGAGACGAACCACCAAAGCTGGCAACACCAGTCAGTGAACACATTCAGTTTTCAGGCCCCTCTTCTGTGGAACCAGCTTCCAGTTTGGATTCGGGAGACAAGATTTCAAGATTAGGCTTAAAACTTTCCTCTTTGGTAAAGTATATATTTAGGGCTGGACCAGGTGACCCTGAATCCTCCATTAGTTATGCTGCAATAGATGTAGGCTGCCGGAGGATTTCCATGATTCTCACTCACTATGTGTTAATAGACCTCTTTGCACTGAATCATATCTGTTATTAACCTCTGTTTGTCACGTCCGCGGTGGCAGACGTGTGGAATTGGAGATAGGACCCAAAATGCGGCAGCTCTGGTGCAGATGAGTATTTATTTAACAAAAGAAAATACGAACAGCAATGGCGTGGGTGAAGGTGAAACAGGAAAACCTAAACTGGGTAAAACTAACAAAACAAACCAGAAACGAAGATGCAGGAGGTCCGGGGAAATACATACGGAGAGACGCAGGGAGACCGAGGGGAAACAACACAGACGAACCAGCAATGACTAAGACAGAAGACAAGACTTAAAAACACTCAGAGAACACAGGGAGATCACACTCAGGTGGGGGACACAGCTGGGTGTGATTAACGTGACGAGACTAGGGAGGCAACCTGAAAACACTCACATAAGACGCAGACCTTCAAAATAAAACAGGAAACACATACACGCAATGACACAACGCAACAACGTCACACAGACTGGGGAACACATAGGAACATGAAAACAAAACCCAGAATAATAATAACTACTAAAACATAAACACAGAGTCACAAACTCCGTCACTGTCTCTCTTCCACAGCAGGTCTTTATCCCATCTTCTTTCTCTCTCCCCAACCGGTCGCAGCAGCTGGCCGCCCCTCACTGAGCCTGGTTCTGCCGGAGACCTTGGGGGCCATTCAACTGGCCCACGACGACCAATCCACTTTCCAGGAAACTGCCCATCTAGGAATGCTCGGACCTGGCACCCATAATGTGGTGGTGCACCATCTTGCTGGAAAAACTCAGGGAACGTGCCAGCTTCAGTGCATAAAGAGGGAAACACATCATCATGTAGCAATTTCAAATATCCAGTGGCCTTGAGGTTTCCATTGATGAAGAATGGGCCCACTATCGTTGTACCCGTTAAACCACACCAAACCATCACTTCTGTTGTTCCAACAGTCTTGGAGGGATCCATCCAATGTGGGTTAGTGTCAGACCAATAGCGGTGGTTTTGCTTGTTAACTTCATCATTCACATAAAATTTTGCCTCATCGCTGAACAAAATCTTCTGCATGAACTGAGGGTCCTGTTCCAATTTTTGTTTTGCCCATTCTGCAAATTCTGTGCGCCGATCTGGGTCCTCCTCATTGAGATGCTGCAGCAGCTGGAGTTTGTAAGGGTGCCATTTGTGAGTAGCTAATATCCGCCGAAGGGATGTTCGACTAATGCCACTCTCCAGTGACATGCGGCGAGTGCTATGCTGTGGGCTCTTGCTGAATGAAGCTGATGTTTCTTCATTAGTGACAGTTTTCTTGCGTCCACATTTTGGCAAACCCAACACTGAACCCGTTTCATGAAACTTAGCAAGCAGGTTGCTGACTGTAGCATGGGAGATGGGTGGTCTTGTAGGGTGTCTTGCATTGAAATCTGCTGCAATGACACAGTTGCTGCGTTCACCAGATATCAACATATTTCGATCCGCTCCTCACATGTTAACTTCTTTGACATGTCAATGGCTGTGAACAAAGAGAAACTTGTAAATAACTCATGAAAGAATAAAGTTACGTTGAAACCGAGCACACCGTTGTTTTTCTTGTGACATTACCAATAAGTTTGATGTGTCACATGGCCCTCTTCCTGTCAGGATCCTGGGTCTCCTGACCCAGCGTTTTTAGTTCTTTGTGATTCTTGTATTTTGTACTTGTGTGATTTATTCTATGGTTTCTAGTTTTGATCCCTTGCCCTCCATGTTTCTCTGTGCCCCCTTTGTTCTGTGTACGTCTGTGTCTTTGCATGTTTGTGCTTGAGTTTTCTGTCACTCTGTATTCTGAATTATGTTCTCATGGCTGGTCTTTTGTTACTCCCTCGAGTCTAGTTTCTTGTGTCCCAAGCTTAGTATTTCCCTCTGTGTATTTTGGTTCTTAGAGTCCTCTGCCTTATGGTTTTTGTCTGTTTCTTAGTTGCTGTCTCCACCGTGTCAAGTCCGCATCTCAGTGTTATACTTCCTGTTTTACTTTGAAGGTCCGTGTCTTATGTGAATGTGTCCTGCTTTGCTTCCTTGTCTCGTCAGTTCTGATTTCTCCCAGCTGTGCCCTCCTTCTGTGTCTCATTCCCCTCGTTACTTCCCAGTGTATTTAAACCCTGTGTTTCTCTGAGTCAGTGTTGCGTTGTCCCTTATGGTGTGTGGATATCCCTGTGAGTTTAGTTTGTCATTTTCCAGTTTAGTTTGCTTTTGTATGACTTTCCCCTGCCAGCAATAAAGCTGAGTTTGTTGTGTTTAAACCTCGTGCCTGCATTTTGGGTAGTGGTGGGCAGATGAAGCTTCATGAAGCACTGAAGCTAGTGATGGTGAGATGAAGCCTCATGATGAACTGAAGCTTTCCATCCAATTGGTCGACTCATGGTTCGAAGCATTGTGATGATTCATTTGCTCTACTGCGCCATCAAGTGGACAATTCAAGTGAAGCGGGCTCTTTGATTATAATGATGTGTAAACCTTATGTACATCTGGATAATGACACAAACTAGTGTTTGGTGCTTCACTTTTTAATAAACTAAAAGACAGAAATCAGATTATAGGATGTGTAGTGTTGTTTATTTATATTTTGGTGTTTATCATTTGTGATATTTATTACTGTGTGCATACTTTATTAGGAGAGACAAAATTAAAAAAAAAACATCTCTTCCTTGCTGGTTCCATCGAAGAAGAAATGCACAAGTAACTATGTAGCACGTACGTAATCCAATTCCACAACACAGTGTGATGGGGAATCAGCTGTTTTCCTGCCCATGTTATTTCGAATCTGGCGCGAACCGGTGAACCAGTCCCTGAATCAGTCACGTGGTACGGACTGCCCGCGAGGCCTCGAACGTCACTGCATACGTAATCAAAGCAAGCCTCGATACGCGCTTCAGAAAAACGCCCCCGCGATTACCCGACGCACGATTCGAAGCTTCGACACACAGGACACATCACTAACTGAAGCTTTTCATCCAATTGGTTCACCCCAGCGCAAAGCTTCTTGAAGCTTCATTTGCTCCAGTAAGACACCTACTGGACGTAAAAATATTAGTTGGCATGAATTTGAAGAGTGTGGCCTTTTGCACACAGCCTGTAAATGTCAACAACAAAAGGAGTGTGTAAAACATGTATATTGTAGTGATGCAGTATACTGTGTATATTTATACTGGCAGTATGGAAAATGATTATTTGGAAATGCTTAAAATGGAAATGATCATTTACTGTGAGGTGAGGTGTGGTTGGGGTCTGGACAGTGGTTGTGCTTTTGTAACGTTGAGGTATGGACAGCTACACACTGAGGCTTTGAGCCTCAGTCCTGTTCACATTTTATTCTGTAAAAACTAAATTTTCACTGCTTTTATGACCTTTTTAGTGGGGAGAACATAGCTAGGATTTAATGATTTAACAAATCTTTTAAATCCTTTGTCCTCCACAATGCTAAATGGCTGGGAGTCCTCAATCACCATGCTAACCAGGTCTTCATCTATTTGAGATTGTTCTCCTGAGGAAAGACAACAAAATCAAAGCACAAATATAAATATCACTTATAACTTATAACAGTTGTATAATATTGTTATATCATTTAGTAACATTACTGCATGCTATATTATCATTGCATTTGATGGCTCACCTGGTCTTGCTCCACAATCGGTGTTCCTCTTATTCTCATGCAAAGCTCTGTAGTGCCTAAGCATGGATGAGGTGTTGTTGTTATATCCCAGCTGCCTGGCACATAGCAAACACTTCACCTTGTACAAAAGTCAAGACAGCTTAACATAAATTGTATTGCACCATCAGTATTATGAAAATACATCTTCTGTAGAAATTTACATACCTTGTTGGGAGGAATAAGATCAAAATGTTCCCACACAGGGGAGGACATCCTCCTCTTCTTAGCTGGCTCCATTCTCTCCTGACTTTCTCTCCTCACTCTCATAAACCTCCAAACTGTCTCCAAACTGTCTCCAAACTCTCACTAACCGCAACTCTCCATCAAACACCTACATTTTTGAATGAAGTCTGAGGGGTTTATATCTCTGTCATATCTCGCGGCAAAGTTCGAACCACTTCATGAACCAGTCACGTGGTACAGCCGGGCAGCGAGGCTTCGGACGTCATCATTTTCAGCTCCTCCCATAAATGAAGCAAGCCTCGTTACGAGCATCGCGGAAACGCCCCCTCCATTACTCGACACAAGCTTCGAAGCCTCGATACAGAACGTCACATCACTAATTTTGGGTCCAACTCCTGCCTGCCGCACAGCGATTCATGACACTTCCTATTGAAAAAACCAAAGTTGTATCCAAGATGGCCGACTTCTAAATGGCCACCATGGTCACCACCCATGTTGAGGAGTTTGCCCCCTCACATATACTAATGTGCCACAAACAGGACTTTAATATCACCAACCGTTCCCATGTTATTACGGTGTATCCATATAAATGGCCCACCCTGTATTATTGTACGATCTAATGTACAATATAAAGCGCCTTGAGGCAACTGTTGTTGTGATTTGGCGCTATATAAATAAAATTGAATTGAATTAAGCTGTTTCTTGAGTGTGATTACCTTGATCTGGATGTTTTTTCAAATAACTTAAATAACTGGGAGATTTTTGGGATACCTGTGTCTGAGGTGGTCGGGCAGGTCACCTACAAATTGGAAGGTTAGTGGTTTGATCCCCATTTTCTCCAGTCAGCATGCCAAATTTCCTTGGGCAAGATGTCACGTCGAGTTTGTCTCTTACTCTACAGAGGAAGATGAAAAATATTTTATTTGAAATACTTGCTAATTTTAAAGAATGAGGTGTTTTGATGGAAATAAAAATGGGAAGTGTCAGAAGAGTACAATGGAGTGAACTATCTTTGGTCAGGTTTCCTTGTCAAACATAGCTCAAGATGCTCTTTTGTATCTGAGTTATTATGTTGGATAATGACCAGAACATTATGGCACAGGGAACTTGACCTTTGACCGAGGAGGACGCTTGAGGACGCTGTCATAGCCTGAATTGCATCATTGGCCGGAGCAGCCAGTCACCGGTCACTTTCTGACTCACACTGCAAATCAGAATGAATTGTTAACGCATTTATTTTCATTTCAGTTCAGGTTCGATTTTTTTTGTGCGCAACACAGATTTTCTGTGCGCAGAGAACGTGCAGAGAAAGCACAGCTTAGAGGGAACATTGGTTTTAACTTAGGAATTTGTCAAACGAATAAATAATATACAGTGTGTAAAAACTATAAAATAAAAATAGTTTTTATTTGTTTTTAACTAATGTGCTAACAAAGCTTCTGTAGCTGTCAAGTGCAATGAAAAAAAAGCTGAAACTTACTCATGACTCCTCAGCCTCTCTCCTCTCTATGCAGTGTCAGTAAACGTCTTTCAGTAGAGCAGAAAATATATATATAATCCACTGTTATTGTGTGCTGACGATGCTCACACTGGATTCATTTAAATAGCCTTGTGGTAGTGAACAACAAGTCCACCTAAAAGAGTCCTTCTAAAAGCAAATCTCACAACAAAACTACCATTTTGGAATGAATCTGAATCCCTTACTGAGAGAAATGAAAGAGCTATGGGATTAATTTTAGTGGTCAGTGGCATAATGGTTAGTGCATTCACTTGGCAGGTTGCTGGTGTGAATACAGCTGGAGATGCACATCCTTTTTGGAGTTGAATGAAAATCATCTGGTGGGAAACTGCCAAATCAAGCATGCAGAGTTACACGCTGTGGTGACGCCTTGGGGCAAAGGAGCAGCTGAAAGCAGCATTTTAGCTTTTACTGGAATAGAAAAACTGCACGTAGAACATCAGCAGTTATATGGTGACATCTTTACCACAGTATCGAGTTCGTGGTGCCTTTTACCACACAGGTGTTTGCCTTTGCTGCCATGAAACTAAAGCCTGGAGTGTGTTCAGTATGTGTGTGTGTGACATCACTGTGCAGAGCAAACGTGTGCTATGACAGGTTTATAACACAACTGTGTGTAGTGTCAATTCAAGGAGTTTTGTAACTAGCTAACAGGTGATCACCTGCTTTACCTGCACACACCTGGTTAAAGAGTAGAGAGAGCTGAGGTCACAGGTGAAGCAGGTGAACGCTCTGACTCATCTGAGGTATGTGCAAAAATACACACACTTCCTGTCACAGTAATGGTTTATCAGGATATTTTCTAGCCTTTTTCTATGAGGGCTGCGTGATTAAGGTATTTATTTTAGAAAATAAATGTAATCCTGATGAGTTAATGTTGTGGATTTTTATGATATATGTCTCTATACCCTGGATATATACTCACATATACACTATGTAATCATATATACTCATATACACAATATATACCTGCACTGGAGTGTTTACATAACGAATCACTGTGATAAGCATTTAACCTGCATGTTTAAAATCACAGGACTCACATCTTTAGATCAAATATTATTCACAAGCATATTAATGAAGTGTGTGCCACTTGTTGAATGAGCACATGTGATCCATGCTGTCTGAAATGTAGTGATTAGGATCCTTTATTGTATTATGGCCAATGGTAACTAGTCCAAACAAAGGGTTAAATAAACTTGGCCCCGCTAAGCTGCACCGATAGGAGACTCTCTGCTGCCAGCAAGCGGTTAATCACCCATCTCTAACCCTTGAAATAAACGAATTTTGCAAAAGAGTCGGAGATTTAAGAAGAACAAAGTGCAAATTGACAAATGACTGGGGAAAAGTATAGACAACCATATTCTATCAGTAGTTGGGGTTAATATTGACATTTGTAGACTTAAGAAAATACTTATTAGTTTAATTTTAATATGGAACAGGGAAAAAGCAAGGAATGCAAAAATACCCACCAGCAGTAGGAGGGGTCACTGACCCTATAAAAAGATGGCTCAGATGCACCCCGGGTAGCTTTTTGGCCGCTGTTTGGCTGTTTGTGTTGGTTTTTGATCTGCATGCACTCACGGCCAACACCCTAGGGAGCTTTTTTTGTTTTTCCTTTGTTTTGCTGAACTTGACCTTTCAGCAAAACAACTGGCATAGAACGCTGCTCTTGTCATGTGATCTTTGAGTTTTTGATTTTAACTGGCACTGGACGTAGAAATCAGCTCCTTCTAACCTGAGCGAAGCTTGAACCATTTTTAAGATTTGTGACTCAACTTTACCCAGATACAAAAATGACTGACACTGAACTTTTTAAGAGATGATCTTTTTAATGGAGATTTCCCATTTGGGTCCTCAATAGCCTGGCCTTGAGCTTCCTATGCAGGTGTAGATGGAGAAGGAAGAAGCTCAGGAGGCAGCAGACCGGCGTGGCTTGCTGGCTTGTATGAAGCTGATGATCAGCAGTCGCCTCAGTTTTGTGCTGATACAGCTGTTAATAACCGTTCCACAGGTTCACCTGCAGAAAGAACTTGCCACCAACTTCCTCCAGATAGATCTTATTGATCTAAACATCTGGGCTGCATTTGATTTGTAGCAAAGGACAAAAGAAAAGCGAAAGTGAACAAAATAGATTTATTCAGATGATCATTTTTATCTCATGATTAATTCTTTAATTAATTGATTAATTGAAACTTTCTTAATTTAATGAAGAATTACATTTTCGACAATGCAATATCATTCACACTTGTTGGATTCAGCTTCATAGACGACGCTAATGTGTGTATTTGACAAGAAAAAATGATTCTCCTTTTCCGTTTTCTATATGTATTTGTATATCTAAAGAATAATTTAATAAGAAGAAAGAAAATAAACTGTTCTGTTGCATCAGTAGTCAAAGCAAAAACAGGATTTTCTCTAAATTCCAGAATCGACCTTATTGGTTTGGTTTTTATTCAGTTGCTATTTTACAGGAGTTGTCTCTCCTGATCTAAGAGTCCAGAAGTTTAGTTTCCAGGACTTTTACTGTGAAAGGGAAGGGAAGGAAGAAACGTGGGTTTGGGGTGGGGTGGGGTGGGGGGTGATGTTGCACATGCAAAACAAATCTGAGTTTTTGGTATGACTCGGGCAGTGATGGAGACCAAACCTGAGCTAAACAGGAAGTAAACATTCCATTTCAAACATCAGAGCAACAGCGATGACAGTGATGCTCTGCGATTGCTTTAAATGTTTTCTGTTTGCTTTAGTTTTTTTTTTAAAAAAAACATTAAATTAGCTGTCACGTGCATGCACTGTGTCAGAAGTGCATCTGTAGTTTCTCCTGCAAATATCTTCTGTATTTCTGTGTGAATATGTGAATGCATACCAATACTAGTTGGATATAAATATGTTTGAGCAGACATTCTGTGCTGACCTGCTTTCCTTTGAGATATGAAAAAACAATCCACATAACAAAAGTCTCAAATTTGAGGTTAAATATGGAGGATTGGGGGCACACATTTCACCTCTCCTCTATGGTAATTATAGTAATTAAAGTATTTGGCAGATTAGAAGGCATGCATGGACATATTCTGCTCTCAACCAAAAACTCTCAGTTAGAAGTACTTTATTATAATCATCATCCATCCATCCATTTGCTTCCGCTTATCCTTTTCAGGGTCGTGCTGGAGCCTATCCCAGCTGTCATAGGGCAAGAGGTGGGGTACACCCTGTAATGGTCGCCAGTCTGTCGCAGGGCTAACACACATACATATTCATACACTTAACTGTAATTGGACACTGACACATTTTATACAGCCCCATAGTGTCCAAGATGCAATAAGAAACTACAACAGAAATGTTAAACTGGGAAACACTGGGAACAGAGAACATGCAACCTGAGAGACATGAGGCTAGATGAGCAGACACTCTGACAAAGAACAAGGGGGGACTTTGAAAATAATAATACAGGAAACCTGACAAACACAGAAAAATATCAATTTTTTTTAAAAAAAGAATAATTTACAAGATACAAGATGCAAAAAACACAAAAACATGATCAAGCTAAAGCTCTAAGAAGGCAGTGAGTCCTGTCAGTTCAAACAACTGGATAAAATACAGTATTAGAAAATGTTAATAGGGTACTGTAGGGCTCTTGTGAAACACTTGTAAGCATGTTTACTCTTTTTATTGAAAGCTGTAGCAGGCTGTATGTGTAAAATAGCTGCCACTTTATGTGCTCCGTAGTTTGAGTCATAATCCAATTGAACTACTTTTTCTTTAGATGATATTTGTTGTAAGGTTTGATTAATGAAGTATCATTGTGTGTTTGATGTGTATAGCAACTGTAGGACTTTATAAAAGAACAGCGACACAACAACTGACAGTTGTTTTCTTCAATAACTGAAGGATTTTATTGCAAATTGTATCAGAAATATTAAATACATTCAACCCACAAGCTCAAAACAGAGACAAACATGAACCTTTCTGTGGATTGTTTTGTGTCTGTACTAATGATTGAGTTACTAAGGGAATACGGACCCTGACCTGCACTGTGGGCTCAGTGGGGGCCCAAGAAAAAAGTTCTTCCCCGGGCTCCCTGAGGTGGTTGATCCAGCCATGATGATGACTGTTGATGAAGAGATGCTGGAAACAAACAGGAGTGTAATGGAATGTTTATGTTACCTGGCAACACAATGGAGTTAAATGGTAACATTCTTATAGAACCTGACACATAACAACATTTTCTTCACCTTTAAACGTCACTGAGTGAACACATACTCTTCAGAGCGGCGGAAGAAAATCTTGAAACTTCACTTTTAAACTTGATTTTATAACATAGAACTGAACCATCACTGAAAATCGTTGGTGAGTACTTACAGAGATATTTTAAGGTCATTTTGGTTGATTTCATGGAACATCTAAATGATACACTTAACTCTTTCAACCCCACAATTTGTCCTTCAATGTTGTGTGATGGAGTAGTGAACCAGGAAATTCACATCATGTGAAAACACAAGAATCAAGAAACAAGAAAGAAAAATTGCAGTGGCAAAATGTACTTTCAAATATATCTGAAATATTTGAATAAATCTTTAAGCAGTAACTTCCTTCACACAACACACTGTTGGTACAGATGAATCAAATTTTGGGATGCTTTCATCTCTAACAATTCATCATATTGTACTAGTTTATCACAGGAGCGCCTGTAAAACTTGAATCTGCAAGTATTGAATCTACACCATATCCCACTGCAGCACAGTTCAGAGGTCAGTACTTTAATGCTGTAACTGGCTGAGCTGAAGCTGAACTAAAAGTAAAGAACAACTGAAATCCGTTCACTATAGTATGTAGAAGTGGGTAACTGCATGTGTAACAGTGCATTATGTTTTAAACTCTGATTGTGTCACATTCGAACAATTACAATATAAATGCAGTGAAGTCTTGAGCTAACAGAATTCATAGTTTGGGTATTAATTACTGTTGATTTTTCATAGTTTTCAGTTTTGTTTCAATTAGTTTGCAAATGCAGCACTTTAAATGTCTTTTTTAAACTTCTTTGTAAAATAAATGTCATATTTTCAAGTGTGACTTACCAGTTTTTTCACTGATAAGTCACCTTGTTCCCTCATAGTACTCGTCCTTTGTATAGTTCTGTATTATATAAGATGTCAGTCCCAGTCTAAGAGGATCAAACCCTCCTTTTGTGCCACAGGATCCCAGACAGAATCGGTTCGAAATTCTTCTGGATGAGTTCAGACAAAAACATCACGAAAATGGACAACAGGGAAGATCTGGAACATGATGTTCCTTGCAGGCTTGACGATGTGATGTTTGGGCAAACACCCAACCCTCCACCTCCTCCTCCTTTGCCCACTGGAACGCCTGTCCCCCCTCAGCCAGCAGCACAGACTGGGTGGTTTGTTAACAACACCTTCCTGGGATCTTGTCTTCCTGTATCTCAGCAGCAAGTTCCACTCGCTGTTACTCCCATCATTATGAGGCCAGCTTACTTGTACAGAGAGCCAGGACAGATAACCAGGGACCGCTGAGACAACCAGAGGTAGTGGCAGGTGTCATTAGAGTTTAATTGATAAAAGTGCTTAAAACTTTTGCATGCTTCAGGCCAACTGAAGGAAAACTGTTTTGTTTGAATGTAAAATTCAATCTGCTGTCACCTTTCTTGTATTGACCTTAAATAACTTTGGCTGACCAGTAAACTTCTTCACTGTTAGTGAATCCTAATTCTTAAGACTAACTAAGAAGAATAAATCTATGTATGAATGTCGTTTTGAGCACATCTCCTCTTTCTACTGATCAATTCTTCCACCTAGTGGATAGATGATAGTATTGCAGCTCGTCTCATCACCTGTTGTGTGTTTTGTGTGTTTCAAGACAAATGTGCTCAGAATTCCCGATAGCATGCTCCAGAACCTGCGTCCTGTTGGAGTACTGTACGTAAAACACACAAACACTGGAGTGAACACAAGCTTGCTGAACATCTCTAATATTCATAACTTCTTCCTGTTATCTCATATCTGTCTCCCTTCATCTGTGTAGGAACGGTGTACAGATGTATGATTAGGTCACTCCTGCTCCTCCACCTAACACCTCCACTCCAAAGTAAGTTTGCTCTGTCTGCTTTGGTTCACTGATCTGCAAGTATCTGTCATTTGTTTGCAGATGTCTGCAGGAATTATGTAATGATCCATTAATGGTGCCTGATTTCATTCAGTTTTTACAGCTTGTCTCGTGTTTTTGAACTGCTTCCCTCACAGTTGTACACAGTGCTAACATGTGCTCTTACTCTGTGTTTATTCCTGAAGAAAAAGAAAGTGCCCAGCCCAGCAGGATGAAGATGGGCCTACGCAAGAAGCCGCCAAATGCCTTCATGCTCTATCTCAAAGAGCAGAGGCAAGGTCATTGCTGAACTCAACATCCCTGGAAGTGCAGCCGTAAATGCAGTGGTGGGACAGAGAGTAAGTGTGTAACTCTGCATACATTTATGAATCTGTTAATGTTGTCTGCTCATGTTTTTGCATGTGTCCCAGCTGTCCTGTAGTTATGTGTAGTAGCAGTGCTCACAGTGTGTTCTTAATGATCTTCTGTCCACAGGTGGAAGTCGCTTTCAACGACAAGAAAGCCAGATATTTCAAGCAGGCTGAAACAGAAAGACATGAATCATGCCAAAGAGCATCCAGCCTGGTCGACCAAAGAAAACTATGTATGTCCAAGTGCCAACATGCAGTTCACACATGTGTGCATCACTGCAACTGAACGATGAAACAGTCACTGCACAGAGTTGTATCAGCTAATGAAAACTCTGTTTGTTTTCAGGGCAAGAGAAAGAATAGAAGAGAATTCAGACTTAGAAAAGGTGAAAGAAAGATTTCTTGGTATCAAAGCATCTGACATAAGAAATGTGATGAAAACGAGACAAAATGTGTTGAAAAAAAGAAGACTTAATGTATTTTTGTATTGCGTTGCAGAATCTGCATCTGTACATGAAGGAAGAAGCTCAACAAGCCAACAACTTGCGGATAGAGGCCAGTGGAGTCACAGCCAGCTTCTTCTTCTCATTCATTTCTGACAGAGCCACATGAGCAGCCACAGACAAAGCCAGATGACAGCAGCGTGCCTCGCCAGCAGCCAGTGTGTTTGCAACTGCCAAACACACAGGCATCACCCTACACACCTCTCTGTCAAGAAAATCAGGTCTCCCCTGCCTCTCACATGAATTTCCCTGAGGACACCTCATTGGACTCCCCTGTTGCAGCCCTTCAGTTCCAGACAGAGGAAGCCTTTGTCGCAGACAGTGAGGAAGAACTGCTGTCAGTGCTGGAAGAGCTGACCCCCTCCCCATCACTGCGCAGTCTCAGCAGCCCTCACCCACCCCTGCCTCTCCTGTAGATGCCTCTCAAACTGCATCAGTTCAACCCCGAGTTGAATTATTTCAAGACCGAGAT